>NC_054827.1:136025058-136328088 GCF_018345385.1 Vulpes lagopus | reverse complement strand
GGAGAAAAAAAACTCCATTTTGAAAAGCAAAGAACTAAAAACACAGAAGGAGCTTTCACAAGGTCAAAAACAAAATCAGAGATGAGCAAAATAGAGATTTTCAGTGTTTTTATTCCTTGTTTCTAATTCTGAATTTTTCATTGGAATGGCCAAAAGTGATTCATTGTTTCTTTCATCCTCTTTGAAAATATTTTGTGAGCTAGAATTTGAGCCCTAAGTGACTTCTTAGAAAGGTTGAATGTTTCATATTTTGAAGTGCCTGAAGCAATTAAATATATATTAATTGAATAAGTTATAAATCATGTTCTTCAAATGTCATTTTTTAGATTGAAAAAACTGAATGATAGTTGGAGGATCTTATTAAATGAAAACTAAATCACCAGCTGAAAAAAAAAGATAATTTACAGCAGAAGTATTCAGAAAGTACTTTAAACACTACATTTTTCTTATATAGACAGGTATATATAAAATGGACCTTCATTTATTCCTCCCTTCATTTATTCTTCTTTTTCCTTTTCTTCTATCAGGCATTTATCTTGATCAATGCATATTTTAAATGTATTTTACTTTGTTGAACAGAAATAACGGGTAATTAAAAAAATAGCAGTATAGGCAAGATCAATGCCATTGGTTCCAAATCATCTCCTGACTTGAGTCCCATTTGTTGTCTCCACCAGCCACCCAAACCCAAATCCCTTGTTATTAGCCTCCTCAAATTATCACAGGGCAGCCCAAACTTGAATTCATGTCTCCTGCTCTGGTTTTCATTTTCCTCTTTTTTGGTCTTTTTTTTTTTCTCCCTCATTTCTGCTTTGAGTGGTTTTGTTACATTTTAACCAACATGTTGTGTTTGTTCTATCTTGCATACCATGTCAATGGACTTTATAATTTGAGGTGTGTATTTTTGATTACTTGGTGAGCACTGTTTGTGTAACCCCTTAATGACACTCTCTGAGGAAAAGTTTAGATGTCGTTCCTCCCCACGTGAATGTCTTAAGTACTCCCATTGATCTATAGATCCCAGATCTATAATCTTGATATGATAGTCTACGCAGATATCTATCTGCAAATTTGAAGACTGACCTGAAAGGGAAGTTAATTTTAAACAATCACCTACAGAAGTTGCCATTCATGCTGGCAAATTAAAGAGGATGAACAAGCTTTAAGTAACAGTCTAAAGCAAAAAAAGTAAGAGACACAGTCATGACCAGACTCTTTCTTGGGGTTCAGTTAGTTTGAGAGTGCACACCTCTTCCTTGTAAATTTAATTGTGTAGGCTTCTAATCATCTTAGTATTTCATTTCTTCATATTATCCTGTGATATTTAAACTTGTTTACTACTGGCTTTGCTGGAAGGCATAAGTAAATAAGATCATCCTGTTTAAGGTAGACAATTCTCGAAAGCTCCAAAAACAGGCTGATATCCCCTGGTCAGCTATCCTCACCTATCAATAGTCCTTGCAAGCAGTTGCCTGTGAGACTGGATTTAACATCAACTTGGGAAGAGGCATTTTCTCACATCTCCCTATCACATCTCCCACAGTTGTTCTCAAGTTTTACCTCATTCCTTCAAGGTTTTCCTCCCCTGCTTACTCATCAACCTTACTGAAAATAATTTGAGAATATTGTTTGAACACAATTACTTCTTTTTAACCATAGAACTTCAAAGTTTCTCTGTATCCCTCTTCTCATTTCCCTTTGCCCCAGATACTGAGCAAGAATTTGTCACTCCTAGTTCTTTCAGCTATGCTCTGTACCACAACTGTTGTAGCGATTATGTCAAGCTGCTTTCAAGGTTAAAATGAACAGTTTCTATCTCATTGCAATAGGCATTCTCTATGTGCAGGTACTGGGCAGTATGGAAGTTAGGAAGTCCATCAATAATTATAAGGTCCTACTATTCATAGACCAGGTATGGGAAAGCTACACATGACAGTCACATGAGATTGAACAGGCACAAACGGACTCCCATCACATGTCACCAGAAGTTGAAAATAAGCTAAAGTTATTGAATTGGCAACAGTTAGCATGTAGCATGTGAGAACCACTATCAACAAGGACCATCCAAAACAAGCAAACAAAAAACAAAACGAAAAACAAAAAAAACAGAATGTCTCTAAGACCCAATACAGGAAGACAGGGTCTAGAAATCTATACAAAACCCCATGACACATAAAGTCAAACTCTAACACATCTAGTGGTATCCAAGAAATAATTTATTAAGATTAGAAGGATGGTATGTCCAAAGTCCAAAGAAAAGAAGAGTTCCACAAGGATCCATAAAAAGAGGACCCCCCCTACTCTATTTCCAATCTGCTCATCTAAGAGAGAGCTCATAATCATGCTCATATGGGCAATAAGAACACCCCAGGTGGAACCAGATGTGTCATCCACCTCCAATCAATTCCCTTACTCTAACTCAGGCTCACTTACCAACTTCCAGAGTATATTTGGTTTCTGGTATAGACTTTCTGATAGGTGGATTTGGATTGTACCCTGAAGAGCTCATATAAGTAGTAGGATTTCTTGTCAGTTACTTAACATAAGACATGTGGTTCATGCATCAGTCTGTTGTGAGTTTTCTTTTAATGAGTCATCTTTAGTTTCTGACTCACTCTGAGTGTAAGCAACTCTAGACCTCAATGCCAAAGGCTGAGACATGGTAACTGTCAAATTATGGCTACATAAAACACTTGACTGGGGGGCTCGCCGTCTCCATCTCTGGTATCTTACTTCTTTTGTCTTTCACAGTCAAAGTCATAGTAACACTTATATACATGAATATTCATACTGTAACTATGATTCTTCATACTTAAGTATAGAGAATGTAATAAGTGACATAAATTATCATCTACTATGAAAAAAAAGTCACAATTGAAACTTGAAGAATTGAATATATAACAGAAGTGGGAGGGAGAGACAGAGAAGGGAATCTTTAATGGAATGACATTTCTGAGGGAATAAGTGGAGGCATAACCTGAACATGTGTCAACAATTTAAAAAATATATATATATATGAAGTCAAATGTATTAGTACTACTTGACAATTCTATGCTGAAATGAAGTTTCTTGCTACATGGAAATATTATCACTTCTATTATGCTCACTCCTCATAGAGCTCAGATAGGTGATTCAAGGGATAGGCAGTATTCATCAGCAGTGTTTTGACAGTAGGAGATAACAGATATTAGGTGAATATTTCCCTGAAATGAAATATAAGAATGTGTCTAGACGTTATTTTCTCAGAGTAGCTCCTAATTTCATGTGCAATCAAGTTGCCCTTGGCAACTCAGGGAAAGTTAGCTTATCTCCCTGAGTTCGGCATAAAGAATCTAGTCAAATCTCTGAATGAAATGTGTATTGTCTTGCTGAAGAGCAGATATCCACATCCTGTTCTAATGCATCAGATCCAGTTGCCAAAGTTAATACACAACAATGACAGAAAAGGTAGCTGATTATTCTTTTTTAAGTTCTAAGTATTTTAAAAATGTGAATTATCGTGAGACTAATTTCGGCTCTTGACATACCATTTTACATTCATTTCAAAGTAGATGTCATAA
This sequence comes from Vulpes lagopus, assembly GCF_018345385.1. Taxonomy (NCBI): domain Eukaryota; kingdom Metazoa; phylum Chordata; class Mammalia; order Carnivora; family Canidae; genus Vulpes; species Vulpes lagopus. The sequence goes on along the minus strand of NC_054827.1, from coordinate 136,324,528 downwards.
CTGATGGTGACAATAAAATGGGGCACCCCAAGAGTGGATGCGTATTATAAAGCAAAATGAATTTCATTCACAGTAATGTCACTGCCACTATGATTTTCACTGCCTGTAAAGTTGAAGACTCCTGATACCAATGGTCCCACTAAGCTGTAAGGAAACCACTGTGCTTGGTGTCCTCTTGTAAGAAGAAAATTTGTGTAAGTTTCAGAAATCACATGAAGAATTTCTAGAGAAAGGTAAATTATAAACTATTGAAACTCTAAAGAAGATAATCAACATTAACAAAAAATGACTTTATTAGAAGGGATGTGGAAGAAATGAACAAGAAGCTTCATAAAGTCTGCTGCAAAATAGCCAGAATCTGAAGGAAGTAATGGTTTGGGAGACTATATCTAATAATATTTGGTCCTTATTATAATTGTCGTCTAATAATATTTAAATCAATTTAAACCCATAACAGACAAAAGAAAAGCTCTCCTTGGATTTGAAACTAGAATCAGAAAGGTAAAATATGATTCCCAAATAAGGCCTTTGCATTCTCTGAAATTTTGGGTTAACTTTAACATCATTTGTAAATAAATGTGTGCTATGAGTTTATATTTCTACATTTTATGCAAATTTTCTGTGAATGAGGTATCCTTGAGCTCCAGTTCTATAAGAGGTAATAAATTCTGAAACAAAGAATGTTGTTTCATCTCTTTTTTTGGATTATTTATTTATTTATTTATTTACTCATTAGAGGCACAGAGAGAGAGAGAGAGAGAGAGGCAGAGACATAGGCAGAGGGAGAAGCAGGCTCCCAGTGGGAAGCCTGATGCGGGACTCAATCCCAGGACCCAGGGATCACAACCTGAGCCAAAGGCAATTGCTCAACCACTGAGCCACCCATGTGCTCCAAAGAATATTGTTTCAGAGATCCAGTGTGCAACAAAATCCCCTGGGTACACTTTTACAAATACAACTTCTTGGGCTTCATCCCTGATGTATTGAATAACAATAACCTACAGTGAGCAGTCTAGAATTTGTATTTTTCATATATTCTCAAGGTAAAATTTAATGTAGTTAGTCCTAGTCTTCACATTTGTATTTAAGACCCATTATTTAAGCCATACTGCAAATAAAGAACGAAAACTATTATTTACTGACTCTTTACTACTACATGTTAACTAGTTGCTTCCAAATGTTATCTTAACGAATCTTCTTAATGTAAGGATACCAGGAGGTTTGAATATTGTCCCCTTAACATTCATGTCCACTCAGAAACTCACAATGTACCATTTTTGGAGATAGAGTCTTTGCAGTTGCAGTTAAATCAAGATGACGTCATATTGAATTAGGGTGGGCCCTAAATCTGATCACTGGATTTGTAGAAGAGGAGAGGACACACAGAGGAACAGAGAACAACATGTGAAAATGGAAGCAGAGATTGGAGTGATGTAGTTACCAGTCAAAGAACGTCAAAGATTGCCCAAAGCCATCAGGAGCTAGAAGATTCAAGGAAGGACTTTTATAAGTAGTCTTCTGAGGGAGCATAGCCCTGCTGACACTTTAATTTTAACTTAATTATAGCCTCAAGAACTATGAGAGAGTAAGTTTCTGTTGTTTCAACCACCCAATTTGTAATAATTTGTTATAATGGCCCCAGGAATCTAATAGACACACAGAGGGTCAGGGACATTCAGCATTCTGCTTGTGTCATTCAGTTGGAAAAAGACCGAATGAGGTTCTAAATTCTGGTCCACTGACTCTAGAGCCCATGGATATCTGGCACAACTCTGACAGATTTCTGCAGACCTAGACTTTAGCAACATGTGGTCAAAGGGAGTTTCCAGATGACACACATTAGAATAACCTGTGGGTCTTGTTAAAAATGCATTTTCCTTGACTCTCTCTGGAATTACTAAATAAAAATGTTTGCATGTTGGATTTAAAACCTACACTTGCAGGGATGCCTGGATAGCTCATTGGTTGAGCTTCTGCCTTTGTCTCAGGGCGTGGTCCCAGGGTCCTGGGATCCTGTCCATGTGGGGCTCCCTGCAGGGAGACTACTTCTTCCTCTGCCTGTGTCTCTGCTTCTCTCTGAGTCTCTCATGAATAAATCAATAAAATCTTAAAAAAAAAAAAAAAAAAAAAAAACAACCTACATGTAACAAAGAGCTCAGAAAATTGTTGTTCATCTTAAAGTTCACTACCACTGACCTAGAGAATTAGGGATCTCTAGCGTGACATCTATTTGCATTGTTATTCAAACATATTCTGAATGCATGAAATAAATAAATGAAATGACTGTGATATTATTGTAGAAATTAACTTGATGAAGTCAATGCATACTTTTTTAAGCCCTTTTATCCATAAAGCTGAGATTCTAAAGATGATGCATGTAACTAACATTCATACTATTATCTCATGTATATTAATTTTTTTAAGATTTTATTTTTTTTTATTTATTCATGAGAGACAGAGCGAGAGAGAGAGAGAGACAGAGACACAGGCAGAGGGAAAAGCAGGCCCCATGCAGGGAGCCCGATGTGGAACTCGATCCCGGGACTCCAGGGTCACACCCTGGGCTGCAGGTGGCACTAAACCGCTGCGCCACCAGGGCTGCCCTATTATCCACTGTATCAGTTGATTCTCACCAAAACCTTGAGGAATAATGAGCAGATATCACTATTATTCCTACTTTATAGGGAAGGAGGTGGAGATTAGAAACTTAGTGAAGTTCACAAGTCACGCGCCTATGGTTCACTGCTAGAGCATGATATTATTTGTCCTGACATTGCCAAAAAATTAATGTAAATTTATGGTGAAAAGAACATGGGTGCAATTTCCTCCATCATATAACCCTAATCCCTTCACTGTTCCCATTCCTAAGACCCCTATCATCTTCACCATTCTCCTGAAACACTATAACCAACTTGCAACTGGTCTAACTGCACTTATGACTACCAGCCACCATTTCCCAAACTTCATCCTTCAAATAGAAATCAGAGTGAACCAAACCATATCACACCCAAATTAAAAAAAAAAAAATCTTTACTTTAAAACAAACAAACTATTCTTTATTTGGTCTCCAATGGGTCTTAATAATCCAACTCTCTCCCCAACATCATAGGCCTCTGCTCTACCCTTGTTTATAATTACTCAATTTAATTTAAAAGTTTTGTCTCTTTAAGCACTTCAAGATTATTTCTATTCCCTAGTTTTTGTATTTTCTGTTCCTTTTTCTAAGAACACTCCTTTTCCTGTATTCTATAATTATCTCCCTTTTTATTATGCCTCAACTCAAATATTGCTTCCTTGGAAAGACCTTCACCAATAGGCTGTATTAAGCAAATCCCTTTCAATTACTGTCTTCCACATTAGACTACTTTATCATCCATATTGTATTGATCAATACCTAATATTACCTAATTTATCGCTTGTTAGCTTTTTGTCTGCTAAACATGAGTTCCTTGAGAATAAGAGCCTGCCTTCTTTGTAGCTACTTCCCAGTACCTGCTACACTGCTTGGCAATAGTAGGTTCTCAGTATCTATTGAAAGAATGATTCCAGGAAAACATCACTGTACTTAAAAATATGGAACTAACACAAATATACAAACACAAGTACTGTTCATGTTTCTATTGGCAATGAACTAAATGTATAAATTTGTATAGAGGAAAAATGCCATTTCAGGCATTTACTTCTATTCTTCCCATGCAGGAATTAGAATTGTTTCCATATTTATTCAAATGTTCTTAGTTTTTTATCCATCTTTGTTGGGTTTCTATGCATGGAAGTCTGGCACATTCCATTGTCTAGTGACTTTACTGTTGTAAATGGAGACTGATTTTTACTGTACTATTTATCTATTTATCTGGCTAATAGGAATATCATTGCTTCTCAAGCAATTATATCAAACTCTATTATTTCTCATAAAGGAAAAGAATAGAACTTACCTTATAAAGGGTATTGATTAGTTCTTTTGCTTTTGTTTGTTTTGAGAATCAAATGAGATGATATGGGTAAAGCCGTTTCATAAACTGTGAAGTGTTATGACAAGTGATAGTTTTCCTTCTGTGAGCAGTGATATTTTTGGCTTTTCTTTTAATATTTCTTGACATTTCCTATATTATATTATTTAATAATAGCAGTAATGAAGAAAAAAATTCCCAACTCTTGACCAGTGTTCATTTAGGTTGCTGGAAATCCTTTTCGTTTCTATCAGAACTTCTAAAATAGTAGTTCCTCTGTGAAGCCTGATGCAGCAGGGTTTACTTGCTTTGGAAATGTATATACTACTCATCACATTGTTTCTCCAACACTTAGAGGTTTGTGAGATATTGTTTGCTTCCATGGCAACTTACAATTATCTGGTCAACACATACATAGTATCCACTATATGCCATGTACATGTCTGCACATGTTTCTTGATTTATACTAATAACTTTAATCTTCACAAAATCCTATGAGGTAGATGTCCTTTAGTTGCCATTTTCCAGATGAGGAGATTGAAGCAGGTGAATAGGGATCCCTGGGTGGCGCAGCGGTTTAGCGCCTGCCTTTGGCCCAGGGCGCGATCCTGGAGACCCGGGATCGAATCCCACATCGGGCTCCTGGTGCATGGAGCCTGCTTCTCCCTCTGCCTATGTCTCTGCCTCTCTCTCTCTCTCTCTCTCTCTCTCTGTGACTATCATAAAAAAAAAAAAAAAGCAGGTGAATGATAACTTGCTCAATGTCACACATCTAGTAAGTAGCAGAGACAGGATATGAAGTTTTTTTTTTTTTTAACCTTCCCATCCCCTTGATATAACTCAATAGAGTAATGAATGTTCATAAAGTACAAATGTCAGGCCACAAAACTAGAAGCCAGAATGGTAGCAGTGATGATAGTCCAATCTGCACAGGTCATTTATTCATTAATTGTTTATGAGAACACCCCAAGTGTTAGGTATTGTGCTTGGCATCCATGATTCAAAGATGAGTTAGAATTACTTACTTAATTTGGTCATGAGGAAAAAGAACAAGGAGAGATCCTAGGGATGAAGAAGAATCAGATCTCACCTACAATGTCTATTTTTGCCAGTTTTGAGGACTCTATTTAAAAAAAAAATTGACGCATTTGTATATAACACACTAAGAAGAGAATTCAGAACCAACATGCATCAGAAATAGTCAAAATAACAGGAATCAGATAGCCTGGACAAGAGAGTCATTGAAGTGTTCTCAAGTGGAAAGTGACCGCAAATATCTGAATTCACTTTCAAAGACACAACTAGTTCTAGTGGGAGACAGGCACAGGTAAAAGAACTGGGTTCAGCACAAGAGCCACTTTTTAACAGAGCTATTCTGAATTGAAATAAGCTACTTCATGCATAGTGAATCCATGCCATTGAAGGGTTAAACCTGAGAACAGGCAATTTACTACTCAAGGAAGTTGCAGAAAGTCTTCATATATTAGATTAGAAAGCTAGACTCCACTAGATGACCTGTTAGTTATATGAATCAGATTTAACTCTGATCTGAATCAGATTTGATTCTGAATCAAAATCTATTGTGCTCTAAGGAGGATGAAGAACAGCAGAATATACTGCCAGAAGCTGTGGAGGATGTGGGATTTACTCTTTCATGGGTGCTGGCAGGAGAAAACAAAAACAAAAAACAAGACCCCTGGATCAGAGATGAAAGACTTTAATACTGATAGCAAAAGCAGTAGCAGAAACCAGAGCTTCATGTTTGTTTGCATTAATTCCATATGTCCTCCAGATCCCACGGGGACAATGGGAAGCAGCCACAGTGGATACTTGCACTACAGGGAAGGAACACCAAGCTTGGGGGAATCATCATTTTTATGGTAGATGAAAGCAAGCCTTACTCTTTTCTAGAGGGAGACATTACTGCATCTCCCAAGGTTGCTCCATGCAAACACGACCCTGAGAGATGGCTCAGGTGGTCAAGGCCTCACATCCTTGGAATACCCAGAAAATATGTGCAGAGACACCCATGGACTCCATGGTAAATTGCCTCTCTTCAACATGGATTGCAGAGCAATTGAGTATCTGGATTCCTTGGGCATGCCAGAGTCTCTGATTACCTAAGAAAGCAGATAATAAGGAGAAAGATATTTCAATGACATAAGTCCTATTTAAAACAATCCCTGAATAGTGAAAGATGGATGAGATAAAAACAGTTTGCTTCTAAACCTATTGAATCCAGATGGAAGTTACATATGTCATCAACCTTCTTGTTTGTATGCCAAAAGAACTAACCTATTTGGTAGAGGCTTATTTATAAGGTTTCTAATGGCAAGAAGCACCCATTTTTCAAGTACAGAATTGCCCAAATCAGCTTTTTCCTATGCAGGAATTTTCATTAGATTAAAAAAAAAGGAAAAAAAAAAAATCTCACCTACTCTTAACTGCTTTAAGGAAGATAAAAATGTGTGTTACACACAAGTAGATAAATCAACAGTGCCACCTAGTGGAATCATTTGTTTCTATGTTATAAAAATTCTATTTTCTACAACTCTATTCATCCACTTTTTCCTTGTTTTTCAAGCAAAGATGAGCTCTTTGAAAGCCTAGTTTGACCAATGCATCTTAAATAATTACACTATCCTTTTTAACATCTTACAAATTTATTTTTATGTATAAATTTTGTAGTGTACAGTAGGAACAGGTTCTAAAATTGATCAATTTTAAGGGCTGCTGGTTATATACAGATAAAATTCAGAAGTACACAGGACCTTCTAGAAAATTCTGTGAGGGAAGCAAAAGTTAGTGAGATAGAATTAAGAATCAGAACTATTCAAGTAAATTTTTAAAAATTCTAAATTACCCTGAAACTGACAAATCATGGTGCTACTGCAAGTTACTATAATTATGAGTCATAAACAAATTTTCAGGGTCTTTTTGAGTTTTAAAGTTATGCCAATTTTAGTATGCAAGAATTGAAGCTGGTCATAAGGAAACACGTTGGAAAAATAACACTTTTGCAACCTTTTACCCTCCACCAAAAAAAAATTGCTCTTAATTTCAGCATTTTCCCATTTTTTAAAAAAGGAAATATATTAATTTGAGTCAACAGGCATCTTGTGGAAAACTATTGCAGAGATCGCAAGAATAAAGACCATGTTTAGGATCAGATTTTCCAGGAGTTTCTGACATCTTGTCAGCATCTAGGTCAATTTTCCTTCAAGTGAGGCAGTATAACAGTGAGCAGTATCAAGAACTTTGAAGTCATATATTTGTAAGGTGGAACTATATGAAACCATTTTTTCCCATAAACCAAAGGAGGTCTATACTGACAGTTCCATATAGCTCAAGCCCATCCATTAATATCCCTAACTCATGTGTACCTATATGACTTTCATCGGACAAGTTGCTTCACCTCAATAACCCTAGTCCTCCTCTCTTCAATGGGGATAAAAATACACATTACAGTGGGTAGTTGTGACCCATCAAGAGAAAGGATGAGACAGTGTTAACAACTACCGATTTAGATGATCATACGAAGAATGATTTCTATAATTATAAGCTATTTTATAAAGTATATTTTGGGGTAATATAAAAGGAAAGAACTTTTTTCAGATTTTATTTATTTTAGAGAGAGAGAGAGAGAGAGAGACCTCATGAGCAGAGGAAGGGGCAGAGGGAGAAACAGGCTCCTTGCAGAGCAGGGAGCCCAGTGTGGGGCTCCATCCCAGGACCCTGAGATCATGACCTGGGCCAAAGGCAGACACTTAACCAACTGAGCCATCCAGGCACCCAGGGAAGAACTTCTTAGCTGATCATCAACTCTCAAAATATCTGAATGACAAATTAGAAAACCCTCTCTCTGTTTGCCTCATTGTCACAGTTGCTACTGTTTCTTGGAGTTTCTTCCTAGCACTTCTTTATATACACACATCATCATCATTTAAATGCTGCTCTTTTTAAATATATTTTTCCAGCTAATTAGATTAGACACAATCCATTTCTTTCACAAGAGCCTCCAAAGGATAGGCCACCATTTTGTGGTTGCTTCTATTGCTCTAGCCTCCTTTGCTTACACCAGGACAAGATAACATTATATTAAAACTCACTTCCTCTTCGACCCTTGACACCACAGTGTGCTTTTCCTCTATCCGAGCGCCTTAGGATCCATTGTGTGTTTGTGAGCTCCAGATAGAGCAACAGGAGTACAATTGCTGTTGAATCCTATTGTGCTTATACACCTGCCCCTGATAGAACTCATTTTCACAGGATCCCTCTAAAGGCAGCGGTACAGGTTAGTGATTAAAGGTGCATTCACTAAAGCCAGGCTGCCAAGGATAAAAACCAAGGTTGGACAACTCTTAGCTATGTGATCAAAGGCAAATTGCTTAACATGTTTACTTTTTTTTTTTTAATCTGTGAAATAGGAATAAGATAGTGCTTGTCTGACTGGGCTGTGGTCAGGAATAAATGACATAATGCACCTGCCTGGACCAGAGCGACAGGTCAAGAAATGTTAGCTGCTATTAAGGAGGGTTGCTCTGAGTCTCAGGCATCGTGAAGTCCAGTGAGAAAGTAATTGAAAGCATTCTTTCATTCATTCTAAAAATAATGATTGAGCTCTCCTGACTGGTGACACCAGAGGGTAAAGATTGATACAGTTTCTCTCCTCACGGAATTTGCAATCAGGTGGCACCTTATCAGCAGAGCTGAAAATCAGGGCTATCTCTAACCCTTGTTTGTGTCCCCACACATAAATGACCACCAGGAAAGGAGAGGGTAACTGTCTAGGGATGTCTCCATAGGTCTGGGGAACATCTTCAAGGTGAGGTGTGGAAGTTCTCGCGAGGCCCCCCAGGCCTATTCAGTGCATGGACAAGAGCATTGTCCTCCAGCACAGTCCCAGGAAGTGTTCACTCTGTGCCAGCTTGTTTGTGTTCTAAATTCAATTTTCCAGATAATTTCCAAGGTTGGTGCCTTTGTAAGGATTTGAAAGTTCATTAAGATTGTATGATGTAACCAAGATCACACAACCAATGTTTGAGGTTTAGGATTCGGACTCAGGTCTGCTTGGCTCCTAAGTACATGTGCCTGACTTTTTCTTTTTGAGGGGAGCACGTGGGAGGGGGGAGAGGGATGCTGTGAGCTTGAGGTTAATTATAAACAAATCTTACAGATGCTGAAATCTTGTAGTCACTGGAGTAGAGAGCACAGATGGCCCCAGAGTGAAAGTGAAAAGAACAAAGGTGCATTGAAAAAAACAAGACTTCAGCATTGATAAGTACAGGAAAAGGTCCCCTGAAAACTCTCGGATCTGTATGAAGACCAAAGGGCCTAGGAGCAAGAAATTCAGGTCAAACTTGTTCTTCACTTACGACATCTTGCCTGTCCTCTGCAAGGCTTTTTTGAGCCTTCAGGCCAGTTTGCCTTCCCTCCAATGCTCTTCATCCTCTCCCTTGTCAGGTGCAGGTGAATGGGGTACAAGCACAGTTTGCAAGAGTACTTAACGGGGCAGCAGGCAATTCCACTTACTCTGCACAGAAACCTCAGGCAGATATGCCAGCTTTGGATTTCAGTTCTGCCACAGAATACCCTCAGGAGGTAACTGAGCTTACTTATTTTTAAAAAGATGTACTAATATTTACCTTACCAAACCCTGAGAAAATTAAGTAAGGTAGCATGTGTAAAATGATTAGCCAAAGGGCAGATATATGACAGATGTTCAATGCATGTTAGTTCAGTGTATCCCAACCTGCAGGTTGTGAAATCAGTGTTCTTGTTCACAATCAGGTCATTGGAATGGGATGGAATAGATCAGAGTGTATTGCACTTAATTAGGATAAAATGTGTATGAAACTTCTTTCAGATATCTGTACAAGCACATGGGTTCTCGGATGATAATATAAAATGCATTTATTACCATGAGTCCAAATTTAAACTTTCTTCTTAAAAAGATTTGATTTGAGAGACAGAGAGAAAGAGCACACGTGATGGGGAGGAGCAGAGGGAGAAGGATCAGCAGACTGTGCTGAGCGCCGAGCCCCACGCAGGGCTGGATCTCACAACTCTGAGATCATGACGTGAGCCGAAATCAAGAGTTGGATGCTTAACCAACTTAACCACCCAGTCACCCCACAATTTAAACTTTTAAAAGCCCTTGCAGTAGCACCTTTCCCCTTAGTTCATTTCCAACTAATATAAGCCATATCTAGAAATTGAGCCCAAATTCATCCTATTTCAGAACTTCACAGGATTGTTCTTGTGTTTTCCCTTATTATTTCATGTATAACATTTGTTCCTTTCAAAGTATGTTGCAGTTGCTTTTATTACATACCATTTATCTCCTGCAATTATCATTATTTATTTACATGCCTGTCTTGTCTCTATTCAAGGGCAAGGACAGCATCTCATTTCTTTCTCTTTCTTCAAGGTTAGCAAGAGGCCAATGCATTTTTTTGTGTGTTAGGGAAAAAAATATCAGTTGAAAGTCTATAATTTGCCTGAAGTGATAGGATGGTGTTTAGATGATTTTTTTTTAAGATTTTATTTATTTATTCATGAGAGACACAGATAGAGAGAGGCAGAGACACAGGCAGAGGAGAAGCAGGCTCCATGCAGGAAGCCCGACGTGGGACTTGATCCTGGGACTCCAGGATCACGCTCTGGGCCAAAGGCAGGCACCAAACCGCTGAGCCACCCCTGTTTAGATGATTTTAGCAGAACTTTATTCAAACTATTCTGCATATTTGAAAATTCGAAACAATGTGACAAACGGGAAGAAAAATAGACTTGAACTTAAGAATGGATCCCAGACATGACTTTGTCATTTATAACCTTGTAAAAGTCTTTCAACCTCCCTTGAGCCTGGATTGCTACCTCTTTAATGAGATGAGTAGTCTGTAGGGTTTATTAGGTCTCTTTCAGATTTAATGCTTTGATTTTGTTGATAATACTACATGGCAGAAAAGAATATTAGATATGAATGACAGTAAGCAAAAGAAAGATTCAGAATCACAACCCCAGATTATATCATCCATTTTTTAATCCCCCCAAGATATATTACAGTACAATGTAAATCATAAATTTTGGGGAAAAGAGCAAAAAAGTATTTCAAATAATTCTGCTTTGATGAATCAGGAAGCAATCCTGAATGCCAGTTTTAATAAACCAGAAAACCAGGGAGAAGAAATGACAACTCAGTTTTGTTTGTTTTCTAGATTTCAGGTCCACTAAAGGGCTGAAGAAGATCATTCATGTAATTATAGATGGTTACTATTAATATAATAATAAGCTAGACCACTGTCCTTTATTTGTTTTAACAATTTTGTCCAAGTAAATGGGAGGCATATAAAAGGTTTTTCAGAAAACAAAACAATTCATATATTTTTAACTTCAGTGCAGATATATTTCATCCTCAGTGCCCAGAAAATGGTAACAGGATTTGGCAACCAAGTATTAAATACCTATTAACTGACAAATATTGGGCACTTTTTGCACATTTTTCTGTTTTATTCTCAAACACCCCCAAGGTGTATGAAAGACTGAATCCCATTGTGAAGATGAGGAAATTGAAGTTTATATATAAATAACATGAAACTGTATTTTATACAGAATTGAAAACACTATGAACTATATGTGGAACAAACAAAATGTGCCAAATCATGAATAAACGTCAGACAAATTGAGTATGAGCTCCAAAATCAGAAATGGATTAGGGTTTAGGGTAAATCCTAAGATTACACACTTCTGTTGAAATTTTACAACTAGCTCAGTCCAGTTTTTTATTTTAGATTTGTTTATTGACCTAGGTATAGGGTATCCAGGGTATTAATAAGGAAAGAGTTGTCGTATCTGTATTTTAACGACAGGGGTTTCTTAGTACATAGTTGACATATAAATGAAATATGAAATAATCAGGAATTAGAAAAAAATCCCTGGGTTTCATATATGCTCTAAGAGCATGAAGAGCAGCACCCATTTTCTTTTAGTGCATTTGTTGAAATCCTTATCCTTCCCATATTTCTTGGATAAAAGCTACTGTAGAAAGGGAAAATGGTACTAGCAGTATTGGTCTCAGGAGTGATCTGACCAACCAGGCATGCACCCTTGCTGTGCCTCCCACGCCAGTGTGTTCATGGGCTCATTGGTTTGCTGCTAAGACAAGTCTGAATCACCAAAGACTGGCTGCAGGCAGTATAGTCATTTGGAAAGCAAAAAGAACAGCCTTATTTCATTCAAACGTATCCTGACACTGCCTTGACCATTTGAAATTATATAATTGAAAACATTATTGAACACAATATCAAGAAATTTTTTTAAAGAATGAATTCTCATTTATTGCTTTGACTGCCTCAATAAATAAAGAGCAACTTCAGTTCATTGTCCTATCAATGGATTTTACATTTAACCTTCCAGTTTAGGATCTCTACAAACCATTACATTGCAAAGCATCAATAGTATATTGATTTCAAATTGAGAGTCATATAAATTACTGGTCCTTACAACCAGATGAGGGTTGCAATTATTTCCATGCTATTTCACACTAAATGAGTGATTGACAACAAGAATCCACTAAGAACTAATAGTCTACAAAATTTCTTGCTCTAAATCACAAGGTTAAAAGAAAAATCTATTTCAGACTTAAAATCCTTTAAAATAAAGTATAAGTCTATTTACTATGATCAATGTGGTCATGGAATTATTTATGTCAGAGGGAATATTTAGTCTTGATTTATAAATGTTTAGGGAAATGGGGATTATATCATAAAAAAGGAATGGTTTTGTATGTTTTTTTTTAATTGCCCAGACTGTTGAAAATTTAGATGCTGGTTCTGCCAAAAATATAGGTTTTCATTCACCGTCATGGAAATAAGATTTGTGGAAGGGAGGCAAAGGATTAACAGACTAGAGACAAGTTGAGATGGTCTTTGAAATAGAGAGAAAAAGAGAGGAAATAAATATATTTCAATAGCATAAACTATTTCAGTTCAATTTCACAAGTCTGCTATGTATCAGCAACTGAACCAGATGCTGGAGATTAGTAGCAACAATAAGGCAAAACAGAAAAACTAAAAGAGCATAAGTAAACAGTAGTACAACCAAAACAGTACAACCAGCAATGTGAAGTGTCACTACATCTTCGAGAGGAGACACAGCAAAAGAGGTGATCAAATTCATCTGTGTTTCCTAAGACATAATTGTCAGGGTTGAATTGTGTCCCATTCCCTAAAATATATATGTTCTAGGTCTCAACCTCAGTATTTCAGAATTTAACCTTATATGGAAATAGGATCATTGCACAGATGTGATTAGTTAAGTTAGGATAAGGTCATATTGGAGTGGAGTGGGCCACTGAGCTATATGATCGATATCTATATGATCTATATGACCTATATCTATACCCATGTAGAATTTCCTTACAGGAAAGCAAAACTTAGACACAGACAGGTATGCAGGGAGAATGCCATGTGAAGATGAAGTCATGGAGCAGGACGATGTAGCAAAAGCCAAAGAAAGCCAAAGATGACGAGCAAACCATGGGGAGCTAGGCAAGGGGCACGTAACAGATTCTCATTCACAGCCCTCAGGAGGAAACAATCCCGGGGACACCTTGATCTGCGCTTCTAGCCACCCTAACTCTGAGAAAAGAAATCTCTGTTGTTTAAACCATGCTCTTTGTGCTACTTTGTTACAGCCACTCTAAGAAATTAACACAAAATTAAACATACGCTGATTTTTTTTAATGTATTAGATTTCCTTTTTGGAGGAATCTTTATGCCAGGCTCTCTCTGTTAACTTCAAGGAATTCACACAAGAGAAAGGTAGAGAAACTGTGGTCAGAATGAGCAGCAGTACCATGAAATAGGAGCAGAAAGTGAAGTTCTAATGTCAGTGATTCTGATTCAAAGTCACCCAGATTCATTTATTAATCCTTTACATTATTTTCTCTTTCATTTTTTTATGTGTCCTCCTTGCCCTTTCCAGCTGGACCACATTTCTCACCTCAGTAGCACTTGAGATTTCCATTATAGGACCAATCTGCAGATGATAAAGCAAGTCCACACTATGTATAATGTTTTTTTCCTGATTGAACAGTCCAACGTGAAAAATATGGCTTCATAAGGAACCAAAATGAGCCTTTGATGCAATTTTTTGAAATGTGCCCAAGTTTTGTCACTATCACCACTGACTTGATGTGCATAATTACCTCCCCAAAATGGCATGAAAGTGTTCAGAGCTGATATAAATATCACTTAATATTCTCAGGCAGTGAACCTTTTTAAACATATTATCCTTGCAGAATATAATAGATGGAAAGATCAAATTTGCCTCAGAATTGCAGGATTAAAAAGAAAGTGTCTTTTAGGAGCAATTGCTCCCCTATTAGTTTGTAGGTTGTGATATTTGCATTTTTTTTATTTTTATTAGTAGTAGTACTCAGTAGTAGTGGGGGTGGTGGTGTATGTATGTGAGAGAATTTCTGACAAAATGGCTGAATTTAAGAAATTAGGTGACCCAGATGATGATCCTTCAATGAGAAAAATCACCCCTCCACTATTACTCCATGACCAATTTCTCAACAAGATAATCTGAGGAAGAGGACACGTGCAATTGCTTCTGCAAAGTGCTTCCCTGAATCATGTTACGTCAGAGCCTGTGTGCCCGGCCCAACTTCCTTAGGCTGCCTTCCTTACAGCTGAGGAAATTTGAGGACAGACTTTTGGTGCCTTTTTTTTTTTTTTTAAGATTTATTTATTTGAGAGAGAGAGAAACGATGAGCAGAGGGGCAGAGGGGGAAGGAAAGAGAATCTCAAGCAGAATCTGTGCTGAGCGCAGTGTGACACAGGGCTCTATCTCACCAGCCTGAGGTCAGGACCTGAGCTGAAACCAAGAGTCAGATGCTTAATCAACTGTGCCACCCAGGTACCCCGACTTTTGGTGCTGTTAAATGACTTCCTCAAGGTTACCCAGGTAGCAGGGGAAAGACAACACTACTTGTCTTATTCCAAGCATACTGCAAGATCATCAGAGTATGCCATCAGTAATGAGTAAACCACTCTCCTCATGTCATTGTTCCCTTCAAGGTCATTGGCATGAAATGTTGAAGGCATTGAAAGCAAGGATGGGTATGGTAAGATTTTTTTCTCATGGTATCCTCAAAGGATACACACCCTTCCCAAATTCTGGCATTATACAAAATACCATACAGGGGGCCACAGATTCACTGTTATCCAAGTCATCTGAAACTTTACCTATAGCCTGTGCCCTCAAAGCTATATTACAACACTTGTTTCAATAATGATAACCCAAAATATAACCCAACTGTCATAAATATTGCCAGCTTTCTTTAGAGGCAGATCTCAGGTTACCATAATCTTTCATTTCCTGTAAAGTCACACAATATATATATATATATATATGTATGTATATATATATTAATCTAATATATATATATTAGATTTTATTTATTTATTTATGAAAGACACAGGCAGAGGGAGAAGCAGGCTCCATGCAGGGAGCCTGATGTGGGACTTGATCCAGGGTCTCCGGGATCACACCCTGGGCCAAAGGCAGGCGCTAAACTGCCGAGCTCATATGGGATCCCCTATATATATTTTAATTATTCTTTCTATATCGTAAAGACTCTTTAATAGTATGAGACTGAGGAAGATAATTATTACTAGTAATAGTAAAATCTCAGCCCCAATCAGCTTGACAACCATATGGCATAGAAACAGAGTGTCTCTTAACTCTTTTTGGTCTTGTGTGTGTTTAATAATTCTGATTTCTGTCCAGTTTATTTTATGCACTTGAACCATAGAGAGGAGTTGTTGGTGTTGTTTTCATGTCATTCACATTTAACTGCAATATGTAGCACAACTCAGTAGAAATTAGGACATTATTCAGAGAATTCTATTTACCCTATTTTGCATATTGTAGGCATTGGAGAATTTATCTCATTTCTGATATTTATCCATCTAATTTCAGCACATTCTTTACCTAGACATTTGAGAAGGGTGACATAAAGGATTGGCACACTGCAGGACTATTTGCCACAAACTATAGAAGTTGAGCAGTATGTTTTCTGATCATGTATCTTCAATTATCATCTCATTAAGGAATTAATGAGGGCCATTTTCCACTGCACGGTAGGAAAAAGGTGTCTATGGTGTGCTCAGTAGGAAGTGTTTACAGTGGTGAAATTTAGCAAAGGAGGCCATGCGGCATGAAGGAGTTAAGTCAGAAAAAGGAAACAACTCCACGGATCATGCAGACCTCTGTAGAGAAATAGAGGGAGATCAAGAATTATGGACTGACTTGTAATCGTTCAAAGTAAGAAGGGGCAAAAAATAAAAATAAAAAAAAATATAAAAAAAAGTAAGAAGGGGCAAGAATAAGAGGAAACTCAAGTTAGATTGAATTAGTGCCTGATCTAGAGATAAAGCAAGAACTGGGTTAAGGGTCAGCACTGAGTAAGACTCCTAGGTCAAATTTGTCCTGCTTCGCTTCACCTTCAGATGCCAGAGGCTGGAAATCACAAGTCAGAAGCGCCCAGGCTGCAGTCAAGACAGTGTAGGTCAAATCCAAATGGCATCCATATTTCTCTGGCCACTCAGATTTTAAACATCAGTAGATTTATGCCTGGCAAACATGCCTGCTGTTATTACTTGACATTCTGGGAAAGTGCATCTCTCTGACAGCCCCATCCTGGACACTGCGTGGACCTCTCCTTGTGATCTCTTTCCGCTCTGAGCACACTGGTCTGCTATCTGGATGTTAAGGCTTCTGGCATCATTTGATCAATGTTGTATCACTGCTTGGAAAAAGGCATGTGCCTGGGGTAGAGAGGTACTTTGAATATTGTCTGCAGGGGAAAGTGATACACCAATCAGAACCCAAGCTGAAAATATCTTTTCCACTGAGAGCACTTCCTATGGGACACCATTAAAAATCTGGTTCCAGCTGCCTCACCTCTTGTGTTTACTTTTAAAATTCCACTGGGTTTTGGGGAGAAAATTTATGCACCACAATAGAAAACAATAAAAATAAAACCGGGTATTAGATAGTATTCCCACCAGATCTGTTATCTGGGGAAGGGTTCATCACTTTTGCTATTTTTCAGTCAGGAATGCATAACCTGAAACAAATCATGAAGAAACATCAGACAAACCCAAATTGAGAAACACTCTCTAAAATAACTGGCCTGAATTCTTCAAAACTGTCAATGTCATGAAAGGTAAATAGAGAATCAGGAATTTTTCCAGACTGGAGACTCAAGAGACAAGCATCTTGCCTTGCTCCCAGCCCGGTGTCCTCCTATAGTGTGTCCAAGCTCCCATTTCCCCCATCCATCATTGTGCAGAAAAGTGGTCCTTAGCTTCATGCTGAAGTAATCCTTCCCAAACAGTAGGAGGTGGGTGGGTGGGTGACCACTTAGTCTTCATGGTGTTCCTCTAGGGAGGATCCTACTACAAAGCTAAGCCCTAAGTGCCTTTGTGGTTTGGCCTTAACCTTGCCTTCGGAAATGTGGAGTAGAAGGTGCTTGGTTCTATTCTCTATGTATCCATCTTAGATGGATCCTTAAGATCCAATCCTAAGGATCTTCTCAGCCATACTATACCCTCCACTCATGCAACAATTAAGTGCATGTAAAGTATAGGTGTTGAGGCTGCTCTCTGAAGTCATGTGCAGCTGGGAGGTGAGCTTCTCTGGCAACTTGCACGCTGTCCCCTGAGATCTGTGCTGGGGCTCTAGATGCCACCCTATAAAGGGCAGGTGGCCTCTGGTGGCCCTTGAGAGGCTCTAGGTGCCTGCCGTACAGCCCCCTTAGTCTCCAGTGAGGTACGACTTGTAATCCTAGATGAAAAGTCTGTTCAGACAGGCATGCCTCAGATACCACGGTTTCTTGCAGATACAATAAAGTGGCTAAATGAACTTCTTGGTTGCCTGGAGCACGTAAGAGCTACGTTTATACTACACCATAGCCTACTAAGTGTACAATAGTCCTAAAATGCCTGAACTAAATCTCCTCCCCCAAAAAAAAAGAAAAAAAAATTTTTTATTTGCAACTAAATGCAATAGGTGATCCTAAATCCCTTCCTCAAAGGAAAAACAATCAATCTAACATTGCCATAAAGGACAGTACTGGGACAAAAATCAGAACACAATTCATAGAATAAAGTATCAATGTTCAACTATTTGCTCTGGATAATTGTACAGTGGTTACAAGATAGAAAATCCTCGTTTCTAGGAAATTCACATTATAATGTGAAGAGACAATGGACCACGATTATGCCAACTATTGTCAACTGCGCCTTCTTTGAAGAGGTAAGCTGTTTTGAAACTCTCGAATTCGAGATGATTTAATAACAATTGTGGGAATTAAGGCTTCTTTTTTGGCACCCATCTGAAAACCATTGCTTAAAGTAAAAAGTTAAAAATACAATAATTTCAAATTTTCAGAAAAGTTTCAAGAATATAGAAATCTTCTCTATCTTCTTGGCACGGATATAGTAATTGTTAGCATTTTGCTGTATCTTCGGTCATCCTATCAGTTATATTTATTGTGTGTGTGTGAGTGTGTGTGTGTGTGTGTGTGTGTGTTTATCTATATATGCATATCCCAACCAGGGAGAACAGCTTTTTGAAAGGCAATGATCAACTCCTTTCTCGTGGGCCTGTTGAAAACATCTAACGAGAGCATAAAATAAATTATCCATGTGTTTTGGCCCACTGAGAAAATGGGAGATATGTGATCCCAATAAATATGTTTGCTATGTTAGTCCACATCACTATTAAAATTAAATGACAGGAGCACCTGGGTGGCTCAGTTGGTGATCACCTGCCTTGGGCTCAGGTCAGGATCCCAGAGTCCCTGGACTGAACCAGTCATTGGCCTCCCTGCTCAGCGGTAAGTTGGCTTCTCCCTCTGCCCCTCTCCCAGCTCGTGCTCTCTTTCTCTCTCTCTCTCTCTCTCAAATAAATAAAAATCTTTAAATTAATTAATTAATTAATTAAATTAAAAGACAAAACCAAGTGCACTGATAACTGCATCTGTGTGGTCAATTATCCTTGCTTCACTAATGTGAGTATCACTAAACCTGTTAAGGAAAACCAAATCAAACCAAACCAAACCAGAGCTATATTGACAAAGCTTTCCCTGACACCTTCCAGGTGGGTAAAAAATTCACTGCTAGACAGGTGCCTCAGGTGCCCTTTCTTTGGGAAATAAAGAACAAAACTGATCAAAGGATTGTTCGTACTCAGCAGTGCCCAAATGTTCATGATCATGTCGTTTCTAACTAAATCTTCATTTTTTTTTCTGTGTTTCATCTCATGCTTTGAATCATTCCATTGGAACCCAGCTGAGCTCAGCCAGGCTTGCAAGGTTGAATGTGCCTGCCAGGCAGGCTTAACTATTTCTTATATGTCTTAGTGGATACTGAAAAGGTTACTGTATTAAAATTGTTGATGTATATGAATTAAGACCATTCTTCCTCAGGTGTAAGTCAGCGTGTGGTATTTCTAAAGATGAGACAATCTGGCAATAATAAGAAATACTTGAAGCTGTCGTTCATCTAAGTTAGTTGCCAAGCACATTGCCAGAATGAATTATTTAATGAATTCTGCCGAAGAGTTCCTCAAATAGCATTCGGCTTAAAGAGCAGTGTTTTCTAGTTAAGAAAAACATAAAAACAAAGCCATGTTTTTGCTACCAAAATCCAAGATATTATTTTTTACTAACAATTAAGTCATAAGTCATACATTTCAACAAAAATAGGAATGAAATCAAATCCACTTTCTCAGTATACTTGTTAACATCTAATTTTGTCTACTTTTCACATGCCTCTGTCTGTAGAGGCCATGACTCTGCTAGTTGAATGACAGTATCCTTACTCCTAAAAGTAACAGTTGTCATTTGAGTGGTCAAACATTTAGAGAAAGAGGTCATTTCTCTGGATTTTGCAGTGGAAAGAAATCCAAAACAATATTTTTAAAAGATAAATATTAAGAGATTTAAGAGTGTGATGCAAAACGTATATAATTTTCAAACCAATATATAATTGACAATGATGATGATGATGATGGTAATGATGACAACTCTTTTACTATTGATTTCATGGTTCCAAAACAACAAAATCCGGGATCCCCGGGTGGCGCAGCGGTTTGGCGCCTGCCTTTGGCCCAGGGCATGATCCTGGAAACCCAGGATCGAATCCCACATCGGGCTCCTGGTGCATGGAGCCTGCTTCTCCCTCTGCCTGTGTCTCTGCCTCTCTCTCTCTCTCTCTGTATGACTATCACAAATAAATAAAAAATTAAAAAAAAAAAAAAAAAAAACAACAAAATCCAATTCAAGCAAATTTTATCAGAAAAAGAAATTTATAGGGAGCCTGGGTGGCTCAGTCAGTTAAGCATCTGACCCTTGATTTTGGCTCAGGTGGTGATAGGGTTTCAGGATCTAGCCCTTCATCGGGCTCCACACTCAACAGGAAGTCTGCTTAAGATTCTCTCTCCTTATCCCTCTGCCCCTCCCTCCCACGCTCTTGCTCACTCTCTCTCTCTCAAAATAAATAAATCTTAAAAAAAAAAGAAAAAAGAAAATGGAACTTACAGAATAAGACGTAGTAATTCACAGAATTAAGGGAAGAGAAGAAATGATGGAGAGGGTCATAAGTAAAAGAGAAGTTGGAGAACCAGAAGTCTGAATAGTAAAGGCTAATAGCCTTTTCAGTATTTTCTTTTATCTGAATGACTAAGTTTATTTAAGGCAGGAAAGAAAAGATCATGTGGACATTTTGGTTATCCCCAACAAAAGACCTTAGGTCAATAAGGAATGAGACTTATTCTTTCCAAAAGGAAGAGAATTTAGGAATGGAATTTTCATCCACTAAAATTACTGACAGGGAGGGCTCAGCTCAGTGACAAGTAGAACCACTTGATGAGATGTCAAAACAACCTTCATAGATGTGTCCAAAGACTGACTGTTGACTGTCATTTGGTCAGACATTTAACAAAGGTAATTTCTAATTTGACTGAAGGTTTACCAGGTGACTTCCAAGATCCTTTCCAACTTAAGATTCTGTGATTTCCTCTGTGTGGTAATACAATCTGTGTCTAAAAATATTTTGCCCAAGAAATTATGTCCAAAGCCTCATCAGAATGTAGCCTCTTCAGAAACAATTGTAGAGGGGTTTTTTTTTCTTATTTCAAATATTAGCCTAGCATTCAAAAAATTACTATTAACTTTCAAAATGCCCAACTGAATAGAAAATGTATTCACTTAAACCTCAAAGTAGGGCATATTTCACTAACATGTTTTTTATATCTAATTCATCTGCTTATTAATATTAAATTCCAACTGCAGAATATCTGGGTAATAGGGCCTGAACTTAGAATATGTTAAAACAACACATTAGTTATATATCATCAGAATAGATCTCTGATAATATAGATAACTTCAAATTAAATTAGCTTTGTATATAACCAGATAAGCTTTCAGATACAGTTTTACTTTGGATCTCTCCTCTCTCTGAAAAAGCATTTATAATTCCACTGTTCAGAAAGTCTTCTTCGGTATAAATTGTGTTGAAGATTGATAAAGAATATATATCTGAAAAATGTTTTACAGGTATTTTGGGATGCACTTCCAGTAAAAAAAAAAAAACATCTTAACTTGTCTCCAGTAAAATAAATACTAGCACTTCATATTTGTAGCACATTGGCTTACATTATTTACCAACAGAAAAGCTAAACCATTTGTGCCTCACACACACACAATGCACAGACACACTGTAATATATTGAGTGATTAAACTTGAGTTTTTGCTAAATAGCAAATAGAAATAAAAAATCAAAGCATACCATACAGTTAATAAACATTGGATCCAAAAACTCAAAATTTCTGGAGAATTGGTTGAAAGAAAACACACAAGCTAATTGTCAAATAGAAAGCAATGTTGGCCGTAGTGTTCTTATTTTAAAAGGAAAATGTAGCCAGATTGGTAGAAATAATAAAAGGAGAAAAGGGTGTAAAATGCATTAGAAATTTTCTCAAAGGAGGTGGCAAGATTTCTTTGAAAAAATAAACTTCTAACAGAGCATGGGAGATTTTCTTTATTTTTAGTTCAAAATCTGTTATGAAGAAAGAGTTCCAGGGAAAAGAAATATAAATGGCAGCACCAGACCTCCCAAACACTTCAGACTTCTAACACCTCCGGGGACTGCAGTTGTCTCTCCGCCTACAAATTTCAATCATCCCTGCAGCCCCACTCTTCAACCATCTGAGGACAACCCATCAATATAACTGATAACAAACCCAATCTGTGTACGGAGGGGAAAGGATTCAAAATACCATTTATCCCAGAAGACACATTGACATCTTGGAATTAAGAAATATGCTTTCTTCTCACATTATATCCATGGTGAATAATTGTTGACTACTTTGGAGGTTAGCTTTTTGATTGCAGCTTGAATGATGAATTAATAGGAACTATGGGAAGCCATCTAGAGATTGTGCAGGTGAACGAAACACAGCAATGTGTTACTCAAATCAACCCACTGTGTTACTAAGCAAACCTTTTTATTCTTGTCTGTTCCCTTTCCATAAATAACAGCACATATTATTATATATAACATAATATATAATAATATATACATTAATTGAACTGAATATTAGCATCATGTTGATACCTTATTCTGATATTATTTCAGAAATGATTTGACAAACTGAAATAAAATAGACTATAGGAAAGTATTTTGAAAAGGAGGCAAGGTACTCTTCTGTCATTTTATCTTAAAATCACTACTTCACTATGGAAAACTTCGATAGTGGGAAACATAAAATATTTATTTTATGCTGTTACTGATACAGATAATACTAAAATAACACAGTAACCCCAGCATGGTGAGCCACATAGAAAAGAGAGGAAGAACATGGACTCTGGAGCCAAATTAACTAGATTTAAGTGCTGGATTTAACTAGAGTTGAGTTGTTTATTTCCAAGCAACCTCCAGCAAGGTACTTGCTTCAGGTGTCTAATCTATAAAAATGGAATGATAATAGTAATGATATCAATAGGATTACTGGAAAAATAAGTAAATATATGCAATGCACTGAGAAATGCGCCAAGCGTGTCATAATGCCTCGATAAATGTTTGCTTTTAAATTGTATGTTTACACATGCACTCAGACACAAACGTGTTCTTTCTCAATCTTAATACACATATATCACATAAAAATACCATGGAAGTTCTTTAGAAACAAAGAACTACTAGGAAGGGAGCCTTGCTCCTGGAAGCAGAAGGCTGGGGTTCATTCCCTGGCATCAGCAGGAAACTGTGCTACAATTTGTGTTTTGTGTTTTTTTTTTATGCCCTCCTTTCTCAATTTCTTTGCAGCTCATTTCTTTATGTTCCAGAAAGAAATTATTTATAAGTTTCATAGATTAAAAATAAATCTTTTTGATTTACTCAGGATCCTCTACATTCTCTTGACCAGAGCACTTTTTTAAAAGTATGTCTGTGTCTATTTTAAATGCTATAGCAGTAACACAAGGCTTTAAGAATTTATTTATTATTTAACACAATTGTGGAAATTTCATTTTAGAAGTCCATATAGAAAGTAATGAGGGCTGAACATTGACATTTAGGCATTTTAATCTATATATCAAACTGAATTGGAGTTTGAAGTCCCAGAATAGATCAGGGCTTCAGTCATTAGAAGTCTCTGTGTGCTAAGATATAAACCTAAAGAAAGTTGTAGAGGTCCTCCCTTGCACTTTCAAAATCTAGATTAAACATATTTGTGTAATAGGGAAAAAAACCACTAGTGGCTGTTAAATGTCACTATTCCTCAATGTTCTTCCCATTTTCGTTGCTTCTCCTCCCATCCACATGCATTTTCAAGTATATGTTCACACACACACACACACAAGTCACTGGTGTTGTTCATATTGTATTGCAAAAATATCAAATCTGTCGAATTTAAAGATACAGCATAGGGTTTTCCCTAAACCTAAACCTAAAAATTTAGGTTTTCCTCAGAAAGATGTTTCTCTTCCTGGCTTATAATTCTTAAAAATAGTTACTATATTGAAGAGATATATAAACATTTAATATATTGAAACCATGATGAAGGGTGTTTCCTAAGAGAAAATGGAGAGGAAAATCAAGAAAAAAAGGAGTGGCTAGAAAAGGAACATGGCTGAGATGCAAAGAGATGAAAAATAAATAAGATGAAGATTTGTATGTGTCCTGTGATCAATGATGATCAGCACCTGAGACCCTGTTTCCCACACTCCATCAATACCTACACCTGTAGAGGGAGGGGTATACACCTGAAAGAAATAGCTGGATCCTGGGTTTATGCACTACCAGCCTTCCCAAGATTTCTGTGCCCCACCTTAAACAGAAGCAGCAGAATAGCAGTCCTCCAGATGTACTTGCAGAGCAGGGCGGTAGACTCCTCTGTAGGAAGCCCCGGGACAAAATTACCCATACATGAGCGATCTCCTCAATACTTTGGCACTGTGTGAGACGTGAGATTATTTTATCTCACTCTAAGGGATAGAAGTCACAAAAAGATTCCTTCACTTTAGTGCAAGGGGGAGCAGACTCAGATTTAATCTGAATGAAGAAAAATGTTTTAAATTGTTTTGAGTAATATCTACCACAACATGGGGCACAAACTCACCACCCATGATTTAGAGTCGCATGCTCTACTGACTGAGCCAGCCAGACACCCTTGAATGAAGAAAATAAAATTTAAGTATACATGAAAACCCTCAGCTTTAGCTCTGACATAGAAAGATCTTGTAATCATTACTTCCAGCTTTACAATAATAAAAGGTGGGACAAACTAAAAATCAGTGAGTTTACTTGAACTCATCAGAGAACTGAGTTTGCAGGACAAACTATCACCCAAAACTCTGGAAAGAAAGCTAAATCTGGAGAGTCACAGCAAAATCTGATCACAAAAACCAGTGAAGCCATAAACTAGTGTAAAATTTAAATAGTAATTCTGATGAAATAATGGAGGGTAAATATGGACTCGCATGAGAACAAAAAATTAAAACCATGGTATTGGCAAGCCCCAACACTTTCACAGGCCCTACCTGCAGGAATGTCACCACGTTCTCACAGTGAAGATACAAAAATAACCCCTTCTTGCCTGTGGCAAGGAGATGGGTATAAAGTTTACTCTGAAATGTGCCCCAAAGCTTCTCCATACAAAGTATCACTCTCCAAAGGGAAAAACCTTATTGGAGTCTTGGGTCAGAACTTTGAGAGAAGGTTATCTGCCTTGCTTGAACCCCATCTAACTTTTCTGTCTTGATTATTGGGGAGGTGGAGAACAGAGAAAATTATAGAATGTTCCCCCTTCTCCATAATCTACAACCATACCAACGCAGTTTTAGTATAACAGTGGGTATTGCTGAAAGAACTACAAGATGCAGGATTTCTCTGATGAGGAGCACTTAAAGAAGCTCAAAATCAAGAGGAGAGACACAAACAAGGACACAAGAGGAATCTGAAACTTTTCAGACCTGTAGCTACAGCAGTCAATACAGCCCAACTTGTGGCCATATTAACATAAAATCTCAAGCTGAAGACTGTTTATCCCAGTTCTTATTACCCAATAACGTGTTTGACTTTCAATGTATTTTTATACCTACCTAAAAATATAGAGTATCAATGGATAGATGGATAGATAGATAGATAGATAGATAGAGTATTCCAAAAGGCAAGTTAAAACACAGAATGGACTAAAGAAGTATCAGAACCAGACTCAGATAGGACACACAAATTTTAGAATTATCGGACTGGGAATTAATGTATTTTTTAGAAGATGTATTTATTAATTTGAGAGAGACAAGTGCATGTGGTGGGATGGGAGAGGAGAGAGAAATGTAAGCTGACTCTAGGCTAAGTGTTAAGCTTCAAGTGGGGCTCGATCTCAAATCCGGAGATCAGGACCTAAGTTGAAAGCAGGAGTCAGATGCTTAACTGTGCCACCCAGCCACCCCACCCCCCCAGACTGGGAATTTAAAAAACAAACTAGTTGATAATGTTTCCCACCATTCCACAAGGGCATGGGTTAACAACTGAAACCACTATACACATACACTGAATTGAGCAATTAGGGTAAAATGGATGGTGGATGGTGGGACCTAGTTTTCTCAGCATTGAAGTGTAAGCTTACAGGTAGGCAAGGATAGGAGACTAAAATAATGGTGATGGATTTTAACTGTAGACATCATTATGAACTCATGTTTAGTTTAATATAGATATAGTTGGTTACATATAGAAATACTCATGGATATGTGTAACTCAGGTTCATATACATCAATATATTTCCCTCCTCTGTCCCCTGAAAGGGTCTGAAAATAAACGCACTCCAGTAGCAATGAACCCATCTGCCCAGACCTCGGTTAGTTTTTTTTGTTTTGTTTTTGTTTTTTTGCAATCTTAGTTTTATTAGCATTTTCTATAAAAAATTCACCTTAGAGAAGTGGCTGATTCTAAGAATGAGGCAGAAAAGTGTACAAGATAAACCAAGATAATCTGTAGTACCAAAAATAAAGTGGCCAAAAAAGTAAATAAATGATAAACACAATGCTGAGAGCATTTCAAAGAGACACAGGAGAAATTGAAGTCAGATGTGGGGTACAGTGGAACTCTATCCTCTCTTTGCAATAGTTCTGTAAATGTAAAACTGTTCTAAAATAAGTTAATTTTTTAAATGATATATAGATACATATGCCCATATGTGCATATAGATGTATGTGTGCATGTATATGAAGATCCCATATATCTTTCCAACCTCATGTCAGGCCAATTTCTCTAGGTGCAAACTATATTTTAAAAACACCAAACTTCTAACAGTTCTTCTGATGCCACATGTTTTCTTTTACCTCTGTGCTATCTCTGCTAAACCTTTCCTCCCACATTCTTCCCTTATGACTAGTTCATACTTATCTTTGGAAATATTACACATTTCTAAGAAATCTGCTCTACATCTAAATTAAGAGCCCCTCCTATATATCCTCACGGCACCCTACACATCTCCTGTCAAATAATTAATTTAACATTCTCATCCCAACCAGAGTGGGCTCCAGATAAGGGGAGGGGAGGAAACAGGTGGGACCTACGGCTCTTTGCTAGAAACACACTTCCAGCTCACCAACCACATCCCCTTGCCACCACTTAATTTTTGGAATTAGGAAAAACTAGAAAGTACACAAACATATATGCCTTTCCAACTTGTTAACTTGTTTATTGTTTAACCCTCAGCCCAAGCGTCCATGTACTCCAAATTCCCATTGAATTTGGAATATTGAAGTGTTTCCTTAGAGCTCTATGTCCCTGAATAATGCCTTTGAACGTGCCATTTCATTTGTGTAGTCCTATAAATAAAAATAAGGTCCGACACATAATATACTCTCAAGAGATACTTAATGAACTGACCAGAATTGAACTGGCCAGTAATTTTTCTCTGAAAGAAGCATACTTAGATTGGATGTTTTCTTTTTCCCAAAGGGGAATTAATACATTTGGAAACTGAAAGTGTCAAATTAATTCAAAGTAGGAGCATCAAGTGCTCCTGACAATCTGACTTTGTTATTAAAAGGATTTACCATCCAAAGCTAAATGCTCTTACTATTGCTCTTTAATAGCCAAGTTTTACTATTCTAAAACTAAAAATCAAAGTTTCAATATGGAATAATTTAAGGTACCTCAGAAACAATTCTAATATTCTCTTCCCTTTCAAAAAATCTTAATATTTCTAAGAAAAATTATAATTATGTGTGAAAATATTACAAATGCCAATTCCTAAGATATTGAGTCTGTTTTGACAATGGAAATGTACAGATGTTATATATTTTCTTAAATTATTATTTTAACCATTGGATCCAGTATTGTAGAATGTCCTCATCTATTTGTCCTTAGTACACTTTTTTACCATTCTCTTTTTTTCCAAAAAAGAAAAAAAAAAGTACCCTGTTCCAACATGCTAAATAAAAGTTTAAGACCCTACTAACTTCAGACTTATGTAATGTTAATGCACTTCTATTTTATTTTCCAATATACTTTGGATTAAATATTAATTTTGAGGAAAAGTTACCAATGTAACATAAAATATAGCTTTTTAAAAATAAAAGCATCAATAATGACTAAAGAAAGCCGGATATTGTGCCAAAAAAGAGATTTTAATAACAGTGTCATGGTCACAGAAGCCTACTGTTTAAAAATTAATTTTTAATTTGAAAACATTACTGGCAGCACCAAGAGTGCACAAAACATATTCTCTCATTACCAGAGCCACTCCTTGGAGCATAAATGCCAAATGCTCTAAGGTAAGGACAAAGAATATTTTGAACCCTAGAAGAAATATGACAAATAACTGAAAGTTATGCACAATTGCTTCCAACCAATATTTTCCTGAGCAAAAATGTTCATGAAAACAAAAAATGAATTGAACACTTACTTATCCTATAAATAAGTATGATCTATCTTGAGGTCTTTTTTTTTTTTTTTTTTTTTTTAGTACTTGCATTTGAATAAGTTTTTTCAAGGAAGGAAGAAATACATGATTTTTTTACGTTAACAAAGTGACCTTAGAATCATTGTCTCAAACCACTGATGCCTTCAGTTCGCATTAAGCAAGCACATGATGTGAACCCGGGATCAGGCTAGGTGATGCATACAAAGCACAGCCGTTGGCCTCCAAGAACCGTTACTTTACCAGAAGACCTAGCAAGAAGACAATTAGAACTCAGTGATACAGACAAAACCGTTGTAGAGAGAGTTCAGATGATCGTCTAGTGATTTACCGTAAAGCTTTGACTAACAGTGCACACAGGTAGGGCGTAAAGCATTTAGCATTTTCACCAAATATGTGAAGTGGTGCCTAAAGGATCTGAGATATACTTTTCTAAGGAAAAATGGTAAAAGACTTTGAAATGTAGTGGTTGCCCTGGCTAGCTCATCCATCTAGGTTGTCTTCATCATTGTCTCTCACTTAGCTATTTTACTGCTTTATATAGATAGATGTTAATTTATTTTTTAATAATAAATTTATTTTTTATTGCTGTTCAATTTGCCAACATAACAGAATAACACCCAGGATAGATGCTAATTTATAATAAATAAATTGATACTGATATAAATAATTCTTATCCATATAAATGCAGGTTATATGTGGTAGAATGCAATTGATTATGGCCCTATAGGTATTCAAAAGTTTGCAAGTATTCATAAATTGGTTTCAGTATTTCTTATCTGACTATAAATGTGGGACTCCGAGGTATCTTTTTGAGCCACTGGTTTCCTCATTTATTAATGAGTCTGATAAGTTTTCTGGCATATGTTCATTTTATATCTCTATGAGGCATGATTTTATCATTCAAAAATTATCCTTTGACAAGTGAATAAAGAAACTTTAAATCAGGGAGGCTGTTTCTGTCTGCTGGAGTTATACTTCAGGAGAGTAATTCAGAATCAACACAGGCTTCAGATGTGGGTATGGGTGGTCTCTTTAGGAGCATTTGCTCCTTCAGAAACCAAGAATGATGAACTGCAGCCATAAATTCCAAGGAGAAGAATGCCCCAGCAAGAAGAAAAATGTGAAAAAAAAATCACATGGTAAATATTTAGAAAGACAGTCCATGATTTCTAGAAACATTTATTCTGACCAAAGTGATCAAGAAGAGTGTACACTCTGGAGGATGGGATGCATCCTCTTATAACCACTCTACAATACTGTGCCACGTGTTTATAACTCATGGTGTCATTTAAGGTACCTCCATTTGTTTTCAGAGCAATAACACTTTCTCAAGTAAATTAAAAGTCTGGCTGTTTAAATTAGATCACTCTATCTTAAAAATACAAGCAATTCTAAAATGGAAGGAAATGCAGGCTTTACATATTTCTTAAGTTAAATGAAATGTACTAAATTACCAGCTTGTTCTGCAATATGGTTCAAAATAGTTATAGATATGTGCAGATATAGATAGGGATATATGTACCAGAAACTCAAAAGGGAAGATCCAGATTACACAATGACCAGCAATTTCCAAAGTGGTTTAGAAGTAACAGAGTACATGGCAAAGAAAGGATCAGAGGGCTTTAAAGTCTCAGGCCACATCAAGAATGAAACAGAGTCAGAGCAGAAGGCAAAAGAAAGCAATGTTGGAGAAGATTCTTCAGAAATAACCATGCTGGGAAATAAATGCCCCAAGGTGCATGTGTCCTACCTCCTAACAATTGTGCCACATTCTAACTCCAGGTAGACAGAGAGAAAGAGAGAGAGAGAGTAACTCCTTGGAGATTAAATGCCAAATGCTTAAGGATATATTCTGGCCTCTTATAAAACCTGTTGTATCTTCCAGATGATCCTTTCGGATAGAGCCCACATCTTGCCTATAATCTTGCAGTTGGGTGGCAGACACAGGTCCATATATTTTCCAAAAGGAATACATATGAAGCCTCTGAGTCATATCCTAAATTCTGAATAAACAAAAGCTATAATGAATGAAGGATCTTGTCTTAAAAATAAAAGTAGCTCAATAGAAAGACACATAGGAATGGTTGAACCTGCTGAGTTACAGAGAAAAAGACAAAATGAACACAGAATAAAGATAATAATGCAATAAGCACACTTTGAAGGCAGAGCATATGGCCAAGCTGGGCCAAGAGGGAAAATGTGAGATGATAGGGCATCATATCCAGGATTTCATATTTATGTAGCTTGCTGTGATTAACTTTATTAGTATATTTTACATTCAACTGCAGATACTAGTAGTCCAAAATATTAATATACCAGAAAACAAAATGTCACATCAGACTCCCTGAGACTTTTGAATTATAATGATATCATTCTGCTATTTATCAATCATGTAGTACCCAGTATGAGTTACAGGAACATTCTTTTTAGCAGAACAGACTATATCAGCAGATAACTTGGGGCTGTGGAAGGAATAAGCAACCAGTGGTGACAGAGTATTGACATTCCCACTGCAACACATAGCAGAAATATTCAGCAATGGTGGTGCTGTTGGTGTTGGCAAGGGTCCAAAGAACCCACAAGAGTTTGCAAGAGCGTGTTTAAATTCTCAGACCTAGGGGCACCTGGGTAGCTCAGTGGTTGAGCATCTGCCTTTGGCTCAGGTCATGATCCTGGGGTCCTAGGATCTAGTCCTGCATCAGTCTCCCTGCGGGGAGTCTGCTTCTCCCTCTGCTTATGTCTCTGCCTCTCTTGGTGTGTCTCTCATGAATAAATAAATAAAATCTTTTAAAAAATAAAATAAAATAAATTCCCAGGCCTAGAGAGCTCACCATCAGTTTAATAAGGAGCAGTGACATAAGAACTCTCCTAATCCTTTTTATTCCTTCTTCCTACACCCGCTTTATCCCAGGGAAGGGGGAATGTGCTGTTTAGAATGCTTAGTTTATAAGAGGAAGAGTTAAATATCATACTGGAAAAAGAGTGAAGAAGTCACTCATGTATCCTTCACTGAGTTTGATGCTTCCCTGTCTATACAAAGCAAGCAGGAGAGGGGACCCATTACCTAAGTCTGGACATTTTAATTACTGACTGGATGGCTTTGTATGGTGGCCAGGTAAGAATAAGAATCATAGGGTTGCCCAATCCAGGGACAAGAGAAGGTTTATCCCTCCAAAATAATTTTAAAAGATAACAGATGACAAAAATGGAGATGCTTCATGTTGCAAACAACAGGCCCTGACGTATGTATCTCAAAGATGATTTAATGATGTCAAACTCTCAAGTTTTCTGCACAATATTTTAACAATAATTGTCTGAAAAAACTAGACTCTTCATTTCTTAAATTTCTCTTTTAGGAAAACTATCCTTATTATCCTATCTCCTTATTCAGATATATAGGCAAAAATTAATTCACAAAATGATTATATTGTTTATTCTAAATAGAAAAAAATGTTAAATTCCATATAATACATATATAAATGCATCAGTCAAAACATATATAAATGAGGGCAGCCCAGGTGGCTCAGCGGTTTAGTGCCACCTTCAGTCCAGGATGTGATTCTGGAGACCCGGGATCAAGTCCCACGTCAAGCTCCCTGCATGGAACCTGCTCATCCCTCTGACTGTGTCTCTGCCTCTCTCTGTCTGTCTCTCTCTCTCTCTCTGTCTTTCTCTCTCTGTGTCTCTCATGAATAAATAAATAAAATCTTTTAAAAAAAACCATATATAAATGCATTGGTCAAAACACAAGGTCTTTCGTAAGACATGAAAACCAAACTCAGGAAAGGTGGTAAATGGGGATTCCATTGACTTGCAGAAGTTGGAAGTTCAAATTCATACCAGCTTTAGGCATTGATTGAACCAGAAAATCAGAGGATATATTAAAAACCTTCCTGACAGGGAAAAGAAATGTTGGGAAATATCAGGAAGGGAGACATAACATAAAGACTCCTAACTCGGGGAAACGAACTAGGGGTGGTGGAAGGGGAGGAGGGCGGGTGTTGGAGGGGAATGGGTGACGGGCACTGAGGTGGACACTTGACGGGATGAGCACTGGGTGTTTTTCTGTATGGTGGTAAATTAAACACCAATAAAAGTTAATTAAAAAAAAT
Organism: Vulpes lagopus; assembly: GCF_018345385.1. Classification (NCBI taxonomy): domain Eukaryota; kingdom Metazoa; phylum Chordata; class Mammalia; order Carnivora; family Canidae; genus Vulpes; species Vulpes lagopus. The sequence continues at coordinate 136,291,959 of NC_054827.1, read as the reverse complement.
AAATAAAAAAAAAAAAAGAAAGGGTAAAAAAAAAAAAAAAAAAAAAAAAAAAAAAAAAAAAAAAAAACCTTCCTGACTTCATACTGTCTCTCAGCTCTAATATTTCCTCTGTGGATTTTATTCTCCAGAAATGGTGGCATTGGCAAACTGGCTTACATCAATCTTATGGCATCAATTCCAATGAAATTATGGTAACTTTCTTTCAGTGCTTCCACTAAAAGCCCAGAGAAATACTCATCCATCCCAATGTCTTTGTTCATTCTCTTTTTTCTGCACTACTGTGGGCAGAAATATAATGTTCTGATTGGCCACAGTTTCGTCATATGCTCAGACTTATAGTACAATCTACTTGGAATGGATTCCTAATAAGAGACTCTCTATTAGAAAAGGGAGGAAAAAAGAAGTTAATAGATGCTAACAGTTAAAAAAGACATTTAACTGAGATTAGGAAATTGGGATATATTTACATGAATAAATTAGACACTGTATCAAGCATGTCTACATATAACATATTTGTATTGTTAGAAAAATAGATATTAGATATATACATTGATGTATAGAGTATGATCTTGACTTTATAAAGAAATGTAGAAGCAAATAAAATCAAATTCTCAAAAATATTAGTTATATTTGATGATAAAATTATGAATAATTTTTTCCCTTTTTCATTTTTTTTCTCCATATTTAGGACAATAAACATACACACATTTATTTTTTTAAGATTTTATTTATTTATTCATGAGAGACACAGAGAGACAGGCAGAGACACAGGCAGAGGGAGAAGCAGGCTCCCTGCAAGGAGCCCAACATGAGACTCAATCCTGGATCCTGGGATCAGGCCCTGAGCTGTAGGCAGACACTCAACCACTGAGCCACCCAGGCATTCCCATACATTTGTTTTACAATCAGAGAAGTTCTTAAAATAAGCAAAACAAAGAAACAAATAAATCAGTGAAAATAATTTCCTATGTCACAATGGTTGCCATCTCAGCAGAAGTGGAGTTTGTTCCAGAGAATTTTAACAAGAAGCAAGATTTGTTTATCAGGGTACCAGAATGCTTATAGTAATAACCTCTCCCCCTCCCTGCACTTTCATTATTCTGGCTCTCCCTATCTCATAAATTCATAGGAAGTCAGGGCCAAAAAAGTCCTCAGAAGGGATTTAGTCCCAGAACTTTATTTTATAAATGAGGAAAGCCCAGAGAAACTCAGGGACTTGTCATATGCCAATAGGCACTGAGTGGCAGAGCAAGGATGGGGACCCCACATTATCTACTCTGAACCATGTACCCATTCAGCAAATCTTTTGCTTTTACATTATTTAAATATACATTCATTGACTGCTTTTAATGTTTATAAGAAATTGTGCTAACATGCTATAGAATATATAAGGACAAATATCTTGTAGAAATATTAATAAAGGTTCACAAAGAAATACAATATCATGTAAAAATATTAGGGTCAGGACACCTGGGTGGCTCTGTCAATTTAGCATCTGACTCTTGATTTCTGCTCAGGTCATGATCTCAGGTTTGTGGGATCAAGCTCTGCATGAGGCTCCATGCTCAGCGGGGAGTCTGCTTGAGATTCTCTCTCATTCTCCCTCTGCCCCTCCCCCAGCTCTCTGTCCTTTCTCTCTCTCTCTCTCTCTCTCTCTCTCTCTCAAATAGGTAAATATATCTTTTAAAAACATATATAAATGCCAGGACAACTTGGTGGCTCTGTCAGTTAAGCCTCCAACTCTTGATTTCAGCTCAGGTGATGATCTCAGCATCATGAGACTGAGTCCCACTCTGGCTCAGCACTGGGCATGGAGCCTGCTTGAGATTCTGTCACTCCCTCTCTCTCCCTCTCTCTTTGCCCTCCCCAAACCCCATCTCTGTTCTCTCTCTTTCTAAAAACAAAACCAAAAAAAAACAAAAACAAAAAAACTAAGGGTCTTAAGAGGAAGTTTCTCTGAGAAGAGAGGCAATCAAAGAAGGATAAAGGCAAATAAAAACCCATTGGAAAACTGTTTGAGAGACTATACAAACTGAAAACATAGTAGACTCCATAACGTATACCTCTGGATGAAAAAGAACAGGTTATATTTCTCTAAACATGCAGTATATAGTATGATACTTAATGTGTATGTAGAATATATATTATAAATATATGTGTATACATATGTATGATATAAATCTATATTATCCCTTTCTTTTTAAAATATTTTATTTATTTATTCATGAGAGACACAGAGAGGCAGAGACATAGGCAAAGGGAGAAGTAGGCTCCATGCCAGGAGCCCGATGTGGGACTCCATCCTGGGTCACTCCCTGAGCCAAAGTCAGAGGCTCAACTGCTGAGCCACCCAGGCATCCCTATATTATCCCTTTCTAAGGCAAACCTCAACTAGGAATCCAAGAGTCAATTTCTCAGCCAAGGTTCTGGGACATCATCTACACTTGACTATGTGCTGGGAGATTATTTCTTCTTTTGTAATTAGAAGATATCTCTTAAGCCACTCTACTCCACCTCCAAAGAAATTAAACCAAGAAGGCTGAAATACCACAAGGATGAGTCTGGACCCTCTACAAATCCCCAAATAGGACATATCAGTGTCTAGACCGGGAAACTTGAAAATTAGATTTTGGTAGCAAGAATATAGTAGACCTACTACAGACAAGTGGAGATATTCTTCCAAAATATACATATAAAACAAAAGCAAAAATATACATGTAGAGACAAATTAATCTTGCATTGTAGTAAACAATTACATAATTTTACTTCATGTGATGAGGAACTCCTCATTAATGCCATTTCGTTAAAACTATCTCACAGTTTTATTAACATAAGAATTATATCGAATAAGGAAAGAGTAAGGAAATACTTTTCATAATGCTTAGATACTTAGCGAACAGTCAGTAGTCCAGATTGAAGAGCAGGGTTTTTGTTCCTGAAATTCTTAGATGTATTACACTTAATTCTCAAGGGGATTAATTTTAAATCTAGGAATACATTAACTTCTTCATAACCTCCGTGTTTTAATAATATTTATAATATTCAAATGGCTATTATTTCAATAATAATTTTTCACTTAGTATTGTACTCAGCCCAAGTTTTAAAACATTTATTTCTAGGAATAGATATTCACTATTTTAAGGGTGCTGTCACACTCCCTTTCTTACCTTCAACCCTACAATTTTTACACTTATTTGGCTTATATTCACATTTGACTTTCTGGCATTTACAAAAACATCTCTCCTGCTGGCTCTGAAAATGTAATATTTTCAGTGTGCAGTGTTTGTCTACAGTCGGCTAGTTTATCATTTTGTGCTTATATGATTTTCTTGTGGCTAATGATGCATTTCCTTTCTACTTACTTTAGCAAAATAAAAGAAAAACCAATTCAGGCACATCATTCAATAAAACTACTGTGTAGAGCAGTCCTTTTTGCAATCTGAATCAATGATGATTAATAGCTATCTAACTCTTTCCTTGGTTTATAATTAATTGTCGGATTTTAGCCATTAAAATCTCAAAGCTTCAAATTAAAAAAATATAAGTTCTTTGGGGCCATTAAAAAAACCAAAGCAAATATGAGAGATGCAGGAGAAGTAAGAGCAGAGAGAGAATCAAATGAGGAAAGAATGAGGAATCGGAGGAAAAGAAGGGGAAGAAAATTGGTAATTATAGAACTGAAAAGCCTCTAGGAAATAAAGACAGAAGGAATTGGCTTTAACAATCCATATCCCATTGTGCTTTTGGGGAAACCCAAATGATGTAAGCTAGCTGTTCACAGTGCAAGCTTGCCAGATATAGCAGCATTCCTATATGCAAGTTGCTTTTATAATAAATATTTTAACCACATACATTGCATAATATCTGCATCATTGCATAATATCAGCATCATTTAAGCAAAAGATTATTCCCAAGGATCAATACTCAAGTTTCCCAAGTAATACTGTTAGCAGGCATTCTGATTGAAAAATCAATTATGAAAAAAAAATTTTTAAAAATTAAAAAAAGAAAAAAAAGAAAAATCGATTATGTTTGGTCATGTTCAGGGAAATACTTTTTCTAAAACCAATGAGCTAATTGGTTTTTCAGGTCCAGTCCTAACAATGATCATTAATATCTGTGATTTGAAGCATGTTCCTCAATCTCTTGGTGCCTCGGTGTTCTTATCTGTAAAATGGCAATATGTGCTAGCATCTACCTGGTAGGATGATAAAACTTAAATGATCTAGGTCTTGCACATATTAAAATGCTCATGAATAAATGCTAGCTGTTATTACCTATTATTGCATGCAGTCTTTTGTATGACCTATTTTAAAACTTTGAGGAAAGGTTTTAGCTCAGTTTCCCCTAGAAACTTTGGGAAATCTAGTTTCCCAAAACAGGGGTATAGTGCAAGCAATTTATCTGGAAGGTAATTCCAAGAAGCACAGATACATTATGGAGGATTGGGACAGGAAAGGGGTGGAAGCCAAATGGAATGTGGTAATGAGCAGGTTGTGAATATGGGTATATGGAACTCAATCCAATAGGGATGTCCCAGGAACACTAGTGTTCCTTGGAGTTGTCCCACCTGTGGGATATTTTTCCATAAACTCCCATCTGTCACGGGTCTGTAAGATCTCAAGCCTCTGGTATCCTCACGCTGCCTTGCACAGGGCCATGTCTGTGGCAGGAGAGAGCCCTGAGATAGAGAAGTACAGGAATTTGTCTTAGAAGACGAAGCTGTGCTCGGGATGGATGAGAGCCACGAGGAGATCCCTGAAGGGATGGATTACACATATGCAACTTGCTCAGAATCCTTCTTCAAAGTATTCTTTCCACAAATATTTAATAAGCACACTCTTCTTAAATCCTTCAATAAATAGGGATTAAAAGATGAATCAGGCATAGCTTTTCCATTCAATTAGCTAACAGCCTACCCGAAGAGGTATAGGGCAGTAGGGGTAGCTTTAAACCTCAAATTTCTTTCTTTCCTCCTTCCTCTCCATAATTCCCACCATTCAAATAGCAGCAGGAAAAAAATTAAAAATTAGTCTTACTCTTAAAAAGTACAGTGAGATCTTAGTCTTTCTTTCCAGAGAAGCTGAAAATGTTCTAGTATTCCTTTGAGGGTAGCCATGTAGCCTAGGGCCAGTTATTTCACTCCTTTGAGGTCCAATGATTTTATTTATTTATAAAATGGGGATAAGAACATTTAAGTTAAAAATGTCTGTGAAGATTAATTATACCTCTAATATGCCTGACGCCATGTGCAGCATATAGTAAGGGCTCTCAACAAATGGCCATTTCTTAGCAAATCAATTTCCCACATGCCACACTACATTGCCATAAAGGATTAGGAGTTAGAAGGGGATAAGCGAGAGTTTGTAGGCCAGCTACCTGATTTTCTAGAGTAAAAGAGAGATGACTGACTGAATAGACAGACTCAGCATTTGTCTTCTCTACTCTTATGCCACTTTGAAGAGTTTCAACTTCTGATACCCACTGAGTTCATTTGTAAAACGAGGATGACGAAACCAGCCTACCCAACCTTTGAGGAAGATGTGAAACTACCTTAAGAGAGAAATCAATGAGAACCATTTGAAAGGGTCTATATCAATAAGAAGGGAAACAACGGTCATTAATTGATTTACAGGGAAAAACATCTTGCATTAGCTGTCATATGTCAGCGGAAACAAATCTAGACACAGGCAATGTAATTTCTCCAGTATCTTGTGAGTGTCGTCAGACCAAGAGTAAATGCTGAGCTAGTTAAGCCACTAAATATATCATTGAGTTTATATCAGCATAGAAAACTTCAGTATTGAGTCTTTCCTCAGTTTATCCAAAGTTCTCTTATCTTAGAAGTGACCTTAGGTTCTGAACTGAATTTGTTGGAGTAGAAATAATTTTTAGGGTTTCAACAAGTAGACCTGTTCTCTGAAGGCCATCACCTTATGCTTACAATAATTATGGCCCCTGTGTTTGAGCCTTAATGGTGGTAAAAACCCCAGCATGGCATTCCCAGCTGCTGTTGCTTGCAGTTTCATTATTGCTTATTTCATTGAGGTTAGAACAGTTGCGCCAACAGAAAACATAGTTAAGAAGTCATATTTGCTGGTCATTCTGGAGTACAGGAAGCCTCTTTATACTAGGAAAAGCATGCTACCCATCGTTTCTTCTCACAACTCTCAACTCAACGTATGCCATCAGGATAAACTATTATTTATAATCACTCAGTTTCATTGTGTAGAGGTTAAACATGGGGTTGACTGTGTGCATACAAGTGGTGATGCTCAACAATGGGTTTCCTGTGAGACAGTGTAATGTGAAGAAAAGTAAACCTGTACTAAGAGTCAGGAGGCTGGAATGCTCATCTGCTATTAATTTGTCAGGTTTTCACCTGAGCAATAGCAACAGAAATATCTCGTGGACTACCCTACTGTGAAGTCAGCAGAACCAAAGACCTCTGTGATTCAAGGAGACACCATTTCTTCTTTTCTATTTACTGTTTCTGTTACACCTAGCATTTGGCTGGATATACAGTCAACATCTTGTAAGCACATGGTGGGCATGCTTTTAATGCTGCAATATACAATATACAAAAATAAGATGTAACTAAATCACCTCCATCTGATCCTTTAACTGTCCCCTCCATCTTCTCTTTCTTTACCCTGTTCTCTTCTCACTTGTCCTTTTTAATTTATGTCAATTGCTATTTCATGAAAAGACATCAGTCAAGCCACTTAAAATTACCCAAGAACTTCCAAAAAGTACAAATTACAATGAAATATCCACCTTTTGCGGAATGAATGTAGAAATTATCGCATCTCCATACTCTGGAGATTTTGGTGTACACCTGTCCTACGCCTGGCCTCAAGGTGGATGGTAGAGCTTCCATAGTAATGAAAGATAAGTTGCTCTCATGAAGCTTCAACTCTGAACTAAAACAGATATTTTTAACGAAATATAATTGACATATAACATTAGTTTCTGGTATCAACATAGTGACTTAATATTCATATATATTGCTAAATTGTCACAATAAGTCTAGTTAACATCATCACTACACAAATGTTGATTTTTTTTCTTTTGATGAGAATTTTTTTTTTGATGAGAATTTTTGAGATCTACTCTCTTACCAACTCTCAAATATACAATACACTGCCATTAACTGTAGTCACTATGCCATATATTACATTGCAGGACTTATTATAACTGTAATTTTGTACCCTTTGACCTCCTTCTATGATTTTGCCCATCATTCCCCTAGCCCCTGCCTCTGGTTCTCTTTTTTCCCCCTATATTCCACATATAAACAAGATTGCATGGTTTTGTCTTTCTCTGTCTGACTTATTTCAGTTAGCATAATGCCCTCAGGGTCCATCCATGTTGTGATAAGTGGCAAGATTTCATTATTTTTTTTATGGCTAATATATCATTGAACTTATATCACTCCTTTATCCAGTCATTAATTGACAGATGCTTAGGTTGTTTCCATGTCTTGGCTATTGCTACAATGAATACAGGGGTACAGATATCTTTCAAATTAGTATTTTTTTAAAAAAATTAGTATTTTCATTTTCTTTGGATAAACACCCAGAAGTGGATTTGCCGGATCACATAGTAGTTCTATTTTTAATTTTTTGAGGAACTTGCATACTATTTTCCAGAGTGGCTGCACCAATTTATATTCCCACCAACAGTACATGAGTGTTCCTTTTTCTCCACGTCCTCATCTACACTTCTAAAACAGACCTTTTTAATGCAACAATTACGTTAAAAACCATAAATTTAATTTACTAGAAAAAGAAAGCACAAATCATCACATAGGAGTAAATAAGGAATAAATCTTAATTCTATTTCACTTTCTTCAAGTTTCTGCTAAATTGTCACTTCAGAGGTTTGTACTTACCAGTTCCCACTCTCTGGTTTTTGTTTTTTATTTTTTCTTTTCCATTGGGCTTCATTACACTTCTTGCTCATTACTTTTAGAAAATACCCTTGCTTCCTTCCGATACAATTATCTCTTTCATATAAACTAATCTGAGTTTTTGTTTGGGGAACCAAATGCTCCCTAAGTAAATGAGGAAGACAAACTTTGCAAATGCATACAAATATTGTATTTGATTCAAATAATAACCCTCATTTTTATGTAGCATGTATTTCTTTATATAACATCTGAATTTATTCTTATTTTAAAATGAGATTCTGGAATGCCATTTCAAGCTTCAGCAATTCGAGTGAAAACAATCCAAAATGGCATTCCAGCACATTTCTCCACAAAAAAAAAAAAAAAAAAAAAATACAATTGTTCAGCAGATTGTGATTTCTGAAGCTCTCTCACATGCTCTAGAGCAAAATGGAAAATTGCACCATATTGTAGAAAATAGAACTATCTTTCCCATGTAATCTATGTTCAAGAGCATAAGCACAGGGGATCCCTGGGTGGCGCAGTGGTTTGGCGCCTGCCTTTGGCCCAGGGCGCGATCCTGGAGACCCGGGATCGAATCCCACATCAGGCTTCCGGTGCATGGAGCCTGCTTCTCCCTCTGCCTGTGTCTCTGCCTCTCTCTCTTTCTCTCTGTATGACTATCATAAATAAAAAAAAAAAAAAGAGCATAAGCACAGTCATATCTCTTACATCTTCCAATTAATTGCTCTAGTGCTCACCTGGCCAATCACAGGAGTCTAAAATTTTCCAGCTGTATTATAAAACCTAAATGACATGTTGCTATCCTGACATCTTTGAGCCTCACAGAGTCCCAGAGCCTAACTATGAGTGCTCCTTCTCTGGCCAGATATGTCATCCCACCAATGGGAAAGACCAGTTCCAGCTGTAACCCTACCTGGTTCTCAACCCAGCAGGGTTTGCTTTTCCTGCCATTGCAAGAAATAATTCCAACAAGGTAATCATATCCTCTAGCAGAAACCAGGGGGCACTTCATCCTCTTGTTCCTGTTCCTCTCCTTACTACAAAGTCAGCCTCCCACAGCTGCTGTTTGTTTACTTTGATCCCAGTGTGATCCCTACATGGCCCTGCATGGTGTACAGTAGCCCCTTCCCCTGGGCTGAGAGTATACATGATTAGTATACTGTGAGGTAACATAACCTGTGTCAGGTGTTGTGTGGTTAGTCATCTTGACTACTTAGAGTGTGGGATCCTCCCTTCATCAACAGGGTAAACAAGAGGGAATTAGAATGCTTGCTGAGGCCTCTCCTAAAAAAAATTAAACAGGAGTTTCAGGGACAGAGTCCAAAAATGGAAAATGGGGTAGAGAGAACACCTAAATCTGATGAGTTCACTACTGGCTTGCTTCTCTCTGACACATGTTCCCACTACTCCCTCCAAAGGAGCTAGTGCAGAACGGTGATAGCTTTCTTCTCCACCTCCCTGCTAATATTGCACTGCAGGGGACAGTCCATACTGAGGGGCAAAACCCCTTATATTCATTCTCTCACCTCTTGCCCCCCAGGGTGCCTCAAAGTTGACTGCATCTTAAAATCACCTTTAGCCTCAGCCAAAGCCTATGGTCAAGAGTTACCTTACAGGAGATCTTAGTTATTTTCGTGAGTCAAGTCTTCATGGTTCCTCAAGGTCACTCAGTTTCAAGGTCTTCTTCCAGTGCCTGCCTCAGGCCATATTCTGTATCTCAGGCCATTTTCTCTTACCCCTAAGGAACTTGCTCAGTTAGACTTCTGGACACTGGAAGCTGGGATATTGGTCACTCTCCTCCCCAAATGCCCTGAGTTCTTTATGTAAATTTATCAACTCTTTACATGACAGCTAACTATCTCAATCAAGCAGTTTTTGCTAAACCATTCCATTTTTAAAAATATTTATTTATTTATTTATTTATTTATTTATTTATTTGAGAGAGAACATGTGAGCACAGGTGGGGGCAGCAGAGGGAGAAGGAGAGAGAATCCCAAGCCAACTCTGCACTGAGCACAGAACCTGCCACAGGCTCGATCTCACAGGCCTAAGATCACAACCTGAACCAAGACCTATGGTTGAACACAAAACTGACTGAGCTACCCAGGCACCCCAATACCATACCATTTTCAAACAAACTCTAGCTCCAAGAAGGCCCAGTTGCCTTACATTTGCATAGCTAAAAGTATGAACTAATCTCACTTTTACCATGTGTATCTGGAAGTTCACTCACTGAACTAAAGCAACAACAGAAACATAAATCTATCTTGTTACACACAGATAAAAGGAGGGAGTATTGCAGGGTGATAAAGACGTCAGTTTCTAGGGCAGTACTGTCCAAAAGAAATAGAATGCTAGCCACAGAGGTCATTTTGAACTTTGAAATAGCTATATTTCACAAAAGAAAAAGTAAGCAGTAAGATCTCCAGTTTAGACAAAGTAGGACTGTTTAAATATGTAACCAATTTGTTAAGCATTATTTTTTATATGAAGTCTTCAAAATTCAGTGTGTATATTACACTTTTCATGCACATTTTAAGTTGGACTTGCTCCATTGCAAGTGCTCAGTAGGTACATGGGGCTAATGTCTGTCGTACAACACGGTACAGTTCTACAGAGAAAATGCCAGAACTCTCTTCCCAGCTCCATCACTAATGGGGAGTGTAACTGTGAGCAAGTTACCAGAAATTTCTGATTAATTTCCTTACATGCAAAATAACCTCAAACCATTGTTACTGGAGTTGAGTGAGTTAGCATTTACAAATATAGAACAATGCCAGGCATGTTAAAATTTAGTAGGAATTAGTGACTGCTATTAATAAGGGCTAACCAAGGAGAACACTGGTATCTTCTTGCCCTTCTAATCCAGTTTCCTTTTCCTAGAGGGAGGCTAGAAGATCTACTGGAGCTGCAGTTAACTGTTGGGAGGGTTGTAGACCACATCGGGCCACTTTCCTTTCAATGGATTGAACTTTTCCAACTAATCAGATTTTTAATTGAATATCTGATTAGGTCACTCTGCCTTGCTTCCTTCTCATTCCCATTATCTTTCTGACGTCTGGGCAATGCCTCTCTTGGACATCATTTTTAGTTCCCCTCTTCACCTGTCCTCTATCAATTAATTAGTTGATCTTGGTCAACTTACTTGATCTCAGTGAAACTCAGCTCCCTCACTCGTGAAGTGGGGGTCAGAAAACCTGCTTCTTGGGGCTCCTGTGATATTCAGTGATGTGACACAGTGAGGTACCTGTATAGACAACAGGAACAACTTTGAGTAGAGTTGCTTTTAACCATAATCTGGAATTTTATTGTGTCTGCTTACATGTGTAAATGTAGAGACACAAACACAAACTCTATGATACACAGATATGCATTCAGTGACAGACACACACATGCTCACTCACAACTGAGTAGTTTGTTGAGGGACCTTTTATTTGAGACAAAAAGACACTATACAGATTATCAGATCAAGACCTCTCCCTTCTTTGGCAGATGAGGTTAAGAGAATTCTAAGGAGCTTGATCATTTTGGAGGTCACACTGGTGTTACAGATATGAATAAAAGCAGAAAATTACCTTATGATAGTTCATTTTTTATGCCATTTGCCACCTGTTACATGGCCCCAGGGAAGAGAGCCAGAAGAACCTTTCTCTCTGTTCTGTATCAGTTATTTGACATTAATTAAGGGGTTAGCTCTAATAAATATTTATTTTCAGATTTTTTTGAATTTCAAGTATTACAGAAAACTGAATAAGAAGTATAGAGAAGAACAAATATGAAAAGTTAAAGATCTTCTAGATTAAAGAAGAAGTTTATTTGGTATACATTAAATATGCCTTTGGAAAAAAGTCTTAATTGCAGATATTTATATTTTCAGTACCCTAAAATGACATTAAAACAAATACATGGTAATTGTGATATTTTACATTATAAGTTACCAATTAATTATTAACATTTCCTTATATAACAGTTGAATATTTTGTGTATTCCAGTGAAAACTATGAACAATTCAGAAGAGATTATTAAAAATTAGAGTACAAATTGCAAGTTTAAAGAAATAGAAATTTCCTCTTTTTTTTTAATTTTTTTTTTATTTTTATTTTTTATTTATTTATGATAGTCACAGAGAGAGAGAGAGAGAGAGGCAGAGACACAGGCAGAGGGAGAAGCAGGCTCCATGCACCGGGAGCCCGATGTGGGACTCGATCCCGGGTCTCCAGGATCGCGCCCTGGGCCAAAGGCAGGCGCCAAACCGCTGCGCCACCCAGGGATCCCCAATTTCCTCTTTTTTAATCAATGTTTTTAACATCTAGATACATGAACTATAAATAATAATGTCCTCCCTTGAGATTTCTACATGGTGGATTTTGTAAGCACAGAAAGCAACACATCAAAAGTAGTTAGTATAAAATACTTGTATGTTGTTATTAAGACATAAAAATAACTTATGATTATATAGCATAATTCTGTGATAATGGCTATGATAATGGCTGAGTTATGATTGCTTATGCAATATTGTTACCTGATCCTAATTATATTTATGGTAACAGAAAGTTTTTCTTCAAAACTTTTGCTTCAGAATTTTATTTTTTTCTAAAGATTTTATTTATTTATTTGAGAGAGAAAGAGAGCATGAGCACGGAGAGGGACAGAGAGAGAAGCAGACCTCTCTGCTGAGCAGGGAGCCAGGTGCAGGGCTCCATCTTGCACTCAGAGATCATGACCTGAGCCAAAGGCTGATGCTTTACCGACTGAGCCACCCAGGCACTCCAGCTTCAGAATTTTAATTAAAATGGGTGTATTTGCACTTAATTAAAACAAAGTAATATTGCAGAAGACCTACAATTTTACTGAATAATATTAACAATTTCAAAAGAAATATGTGTATGTCATGAACCATTTACAATTATGTAAAAATATTTTAAAAGTCTATTAAAGTTAAATCATTCTTAATGACTCTATCATATTTAGCAAATGCTAGAGCCAACTATTATTAAAACAGCTAGATACATTACACACAAACATAGATACAGAGAAAAACAAATACAATGAGGACAGTGAATAGAAATACATTATTTCATTATTTCAATTTATTTTATTTTATTTTTTTTTAGGTTTAATTCCGGTGCAGTTACCATATAGTGTTATATTAGTTTCAGGTGTATAATATAGTGATTCAACAATTCTATATATTACTCAATGCTCATCAAGATAGATGTACTCTTAATCCCTTTTAGCTATTTCACCCATATCCTCCCCCACCCTCATCTTCCCTCTGGCAGTCATTTCTTCTCTATAGTTAAGTCTTTTTTTGTTTGTCTCTTTTTTCCCTTTGTTCATTTGTTTTGTTTCTTAAATTACACATATGACTGAAATTGTATGGTATTTTTCTTTCTCTCAGCATTGTACTCTCTTAGATACATCCATGTTGTTGCAAATGGCAAGATTTCATTTGATTTTATGGCTGAATAATATTTCATTATATATGTATATATATACATATATGTATCACATCTTTCTATATTCATCTCTCAATAGACACTTGGGCTGATTGCACAATTTGGCTATTGACTGAAAACTTTATATATATATATATATATATATATATATATATATATATGGTCATATAAATTAAAGTGTCATTTCTTATCAAATATGAATAATTTTCTAAATGGAAATAAATATATATAATGTCAAGTTTTCAGCTGGTTAGTATTAACTTACGTAAAATTTCTAGAGTGGAAAGTACAACAACTAAAATAAAATATTTATTAGAGGAACTCAACAGATTTGAAGTTTCAAAAGAAAGAATCAACAAACATGAAGACTGATAAAGATGATGCAATTTAAGAGCAGTGAGTAATAACAAAGAAAAATGAGCAGTCTCAGAAAAATGTAGCACACCACTAAGTATGACACCAGAAATATAATGAGATTATTAGAAGGAAAGGAAAAAGGGGGAAAATTATGTGAAGAAATAATTACTGAAAACTCCCCAAATTTGATTAAAAACATCAATCTACATATCCAAGAAATCCAAGAACTATAAGTATGATAAATATAAGAAGACCCACATCCGGACTTATCATAGCCAAAATGTTGAAAGTCAAAGATAAAGAGAAAATCCTAGAATCAGTAAGAGAAAAATGTTTCATCACTTACAAGAGACCACCACCCCTTTAATAAGATCAACTGCTGATTTTCCTTTAGAAACAATAAAGGACAAAATCCAGTGAGATGACATGTTCTAAGTACTGAAATTAAAAACAAACAAACAAAAAACCTATTAACCAAAAATTTTACATATAGCCAAATTCTTTTGACAATGTAAGTGAAATAAAGTAATTCCCATATAAACCAAAGCTGAAAGAGTATATTGTTAGCACACTTGCCTTCCAAGACATTTTAATGGAAATTTTTGGCTGAAAGCAAATGATATCAGGCAGTAATTAAGATCCACATTGAATAAAGAAAACAGTGTCAGTAAAGATAATTATACAGGTAATTATAAAAGACAATATAATTGCATATTTTTTTCTATTCTTCTCTTAACTGATTCTAACATAATTACATAAAACAATATGAATATAATCATATTCTTAGACTTAAAAATACAAAATTGAAATATAGACAATAAATACAGCAGAAGGAAGTTGGAAACAAAGCAGTAATATAATAAAGAAATAAGACAGTAACTGGAATCCACAGGAAGAAATAAAGAGCACCAAAAATGGTAAATGAAAATGTTAATATGACAAATTCTATAAATACATAATTATATTCCTTTCCTCTTTCATCTTCTTTAGAAGACATAAGCAACATGATTCAAAAATAACAATTATGGTTGGATTTTACTATATGTAACACAAATATGTATAACAACATAAATCCAAAAAAGAGGGGAAGAAAATGAAGATATACAGGAGAAAGTTTCTATATTTCATTGGAATAGCATTTCAAATCTGAAGTAGACTCTGATAAATTGTTATGCATGTGGTAAGCCATAGAACAATCACAAAGAAGACAGTTCAAAAATATAAAAATAAGGCAGCCCGGATGGCTCAGCGGTTTAGTGTCACCTTCAGCCCAGGGCCTGATCCTGGGGACCCGAGATTGAGTCCCACCTCAGGCTCCCTGCATGGAGCCTGCTTCTCCCTCTGCCTGTGTCTCTTGTGTCTCTGCCTCTCTCTCTCTCTCTCTCTCTCTCTCTCTCACTCTCCCTCTCTCTCTCTCTCATGAATAAATAAATAAAATATTTTTTAAAATGTTAAAAAAAAGAAAACCACATATTCAAAAAAAAACAAAAATATAAAAATAATTAAAGAAATTAAGATGTTAATATTAGCAATACTCTGTAAATTAAAGTAGAAAGTATCCACTTAATAATAAAGAAGGCAATAGAGGAATAAAGAAGATGTGAGACCCATAGAATACAAAAAAGAAAAAAGAAAAAAAGAAAAGAAAAAGCCGATGTAAATCTATCTCAAAAATAATATTAAATGTGAATGAATTTAAAAATCTGATCAAAAGTCAAAGATTATCAAGCTGAAAATAAACGTATTCCAACTATATGCTGTTAGAAGACCCCTTTAACTCAAAGAAAAGTCTGATATTAAAAAGATAGAAAAAGATATATCATGTAAACAGCAACCATAACACAACAGAAATGGCTATAGACTGCAAAACAAAAAGAGATAGGATACCTGGATTGCTCAGCCATTGACCGTCTGCCTTTAGCCCAGGGCTGATCCCGGAGTCCCAGGATGGAGTCCCACATCAGGCTCCCTGCATGGAGCCTGCTTCTCCCTATGTCTCTGCCTCTCTCTGTGTCATAAATAAATAAATAAATAAATAAATAATCTATCTTTAAAAAAGAGAGAGAGATAAAGCATGGTATTCCACAATGAATAGAGGGCCAATTCATCATAAATATATAATAATTATAAATATATATGCTCCTAAAAAAGGGCACCAAAAACATGAAGCAAAAATTGACAGAATTGAAGGAAGAAATAAATAATTCAAAAATAATAGTTAAAGGCTTCAATACACCACTTTCAAAGTTGATAAACCAATTAGGTAGAAGACAAGTAAGGAATAGGAGACCCGAGCAACACTGCAAACTGCCTATACTCAGCAGATATTTATACAACATGTCACCAGCCTTTTCAATCACCCATAGAGCATTCTTGGGATAAAAAATATGCTAGGGCATAAGACAAACCTCAGTAAATTTAAGTGGATTGAAATCATACAACTTATGTTATCCAACCACACTGGATTTAAATTATAAATAAATATCAAAAGAAGGTTTAGAAATTGACAGATATGTGGAAATTAAATAACACACTCCTAAATAGCCAATGGGTCAACAAAGAAATCACAAATGAAATTCAAAAATACCTTGAGATGAATTAAAATAAATACACAACATATAACAACTTAGGGGATATAGCTACCCAGGAAGATATTTGTAGCTATAAATGCCTATATTGAAAAAAGGAAGAAAGAACTCAATTAAAAGCCCTAAGCCCCCACCTTAAAATACTAGAAAAAGAAAAGTAAATTAAACCCAAAGCAAGTAAAAGGAAGGGAATAAAGATTAGAGAGGAAATAAATAAAATAGAGAAGAGAAAATATATAGAAAAAAATCAAAACTAAAACTTGGTTCTTTGAAAAGATGAACAAAATTGACAAATATTTAACTAGACTTGCCATGAAAGAAAAGAAATAAAATTTTTAAAATCAAGGATAAAATAGAACATCACTACTGGGATCCCTGGGTGGTGCAGTGGTTTAGCGCCTGCCTTTGGCCCAGGGCGCGATCCTGGAGACCTGGGATCGAATCCCACGTCGGGCTCCTGGTGCATGGAGCCTGCTTCTCCTCCCTCTGCCTGTGTCTCTGCCTCTCTCTCTCTCTGTGACTAACATAAATAAAATAAAATTCTTTAAAATAAAAAAAAAAGAACATCACTACTAACCTAACAGAAGTAGAATAGCATTAAAAATGTATGCCAATAAATTAGATACCCTAAATAAAATGAAAAAATCCTAGAAACACACAAATTACCAAAAATGACTCAAGAAGAAATAGAAAAATCTGAAAGACTTTAACAAGTAAAGATTGAATTAATATTTAAAAACCTCCAACGCATTGTTAAGATAGCAATACTCTGTAAATTAATTTATAGATTCAACACATTCTCTACCAAATTACCCACTACCCTTCTGGCAGAAATTGACAAAGCAATACCAAAATTCATATGGAAATGCAAAAGATCTAGAATAGCAAAAGATCAACCAAACAAAAAGTCTTTAAAAAGAAGAAAGTTGAAGGACTCACACTTTGATTTCAAAACTTGCTACATAACTACAGTAATTAGTACACTATGCTACTTAGAATTGAGAGTCTACTAGTAAACCATGTGTTGACGGGCAACAGATTTTCCATAATAGTGGAAAGGCAACTCAATGAGGAAAGAAGTGTTTTAAATAAATGCTACTGAGACAACTGAATATCCATGTGCAGTGAAGTTGAATTCCAGTCTCACATTATAACACTAAAATATTAACTAAAAAATGGATCATAAACTTAATTGTAAGGGTAAAGACTATAAAATTCTTAGATGTCGGGATGCCTGGGTGGCTCAGCGGTTAAGCGTCTGCCTTTAGCTCAGAGCGTGATCCTGGAGTCCTGAGGTCGAGTCTCACATCAGGCTCCCTGCATGGAGCCTCCTTCTCCCTCTGCCTGTGTCTCTGCCTCTTTCTCTCTCTCTCTCTCATGAATAAATAAATCAAATCTTTAAAAAATTATTAGATAAAAACATATGAGTGAATTTTTGTGGTGCTGGATTAAAAAGTGGTGTCTTAAATATGTCACCCAAAGCACAAGAAACAAATGAAAAAAATAATTTGACTACATCAAAACTTAAAAATATTATGTTGCAAATGATACCACCAATAAAGTGAATGTACAACCTTTAGAATGAGAAACAAACATTTACAAATCACATATAGTAAAAGACTTATATGCAGATTATAAAGAACTGTTATAAATCATAATAAAAGACCAATAAACTAATTAGAAAATGGGCAAAGAAACTGAATATAAATTTTTCTAAAGAAGATATATAAATAACTAATAAGCACATCAGGGAGGTATAAATCAAAATCACAATGAAATATCATTCAATAGTCAGTAGGATGGCTATGGTCAGGGAAGCACACAATGGCCAGTGTTGGTGAGGACAGAGATAGATTGGAACTTTATACATTGCTTATGGGAATGTAAAATGGTGCAGCCAAAACCATTCGGCAGTTTCTACAAAGCTTAAACAGAGTTACTATATGATCCGACAATTATACTTTTAGGTACAGATACAAGAGAAATAGAAAACATTTCCACACAAAACCTTGTACACAAATGTTCATAGTAGCATTAATGTGAATCCCAAAAAGTAGAAACACCTCAAATGTCTATCAAGTTTTGGAAGGATAAACAAAATGCTTTCTGTAATAAAAAGGAATAAAATAATATGCTACAACACTGATGATATTTGCTAAATATTTGGCTTGTATATGCTAAATGATACAAGCCAGTCATGTTGTATATTTGCATTTACACTAAAAGTCCATAATAGGCAAGTCTATAGGGACAGAATGTAGATTAGTGGTTGTATATGGCTGAGAGTGACAGTTTATGAGTATGGAGTTTCTTTTTTTAGGTGATGAAAAGTTTTCAAACTTAGATTGTGTTGATGATTGCACAACTGTGAATATACTAAAATCTATTGTATACTTTGGTGAATTTTATGGTATGTAATTTGTACCTCAATAAAGATGCTGTAAATGTGGAATAAGATATAATATCATCAGGAGAGATAAAGACTTAGGTAAACAAGAATTTTATTCTCATAGGTGAAGTCTGTTTACACAAATGACAAAAAGAAATAAACAAAACAAAATAATAACCAGAAACAAGTAACAAATTTTTGACAAAAGAATAATTTATTGGCCTGACACCCAGAAAGAAATGTTACTGTGCTACAAAAAGTGAATTTCATTTTTATAAAAACCCCTACAGATTCTTTAAGACTTAGGGCAACTTTGAGAGGTCATTCTCATGAAACGGTAAATATTCTGAAGGGAGAAGATTTTAGAGCATAAAATTGAATCCAGAAAATTCTAAACCTTTTTGAAGCATTTGAATTTGTGGAGATTCACCCCAAAGCACAGTCGTCTTCTCATTATATTAAGTACCGGTGTTAGAAGTGATATATTTTAATAACAAAAAAATGCCTTGCAAGATTCAATGTGATTTATTTTATCATGTGATGAACAACCTTAATTTCAGATTATTTGATGCTTCAATGCCTAATCATTTATATAGTGTATCGTTTAGTACACACAGTCAGAAACAAGCCTTGTTAAAATAGCAGTCTTTAGGGAATCTTCAAATCTGTCTATCTGCAAATTTCATTACTTTGAAAGACTTTCAGCAGAAGTGACACAAATCACTTAAAGATTCCAACCCATGTTTTCTCAGCAAAATAACTAAAACCCAGAGATTTGACTTCTATCAAAAAGAGAACTCTAACAGCCTGTGTTCCTAATTTTTCTTTAATATATCTGGATAGCAAACCACAACTTTTCATTTACCCTAGTTGTACTTTGTTGTCAATTTCCAACATCTCTTCATATCTTTTACAGTACTAGATATCTTGGTGTCATAAGATATCTGATATCCTGGGTACAGTCTTTATGTGCACTTTAAACCAAATATATATTTAAAGGGCAAGTCTGTGTGATGCTAGGATGTCACTTGGCTTTCTTTGTTACTAGAAATCATGTGGTAAACTTTTTATTCTTTTTCTAAACGTGATTTAGTTATCAATCGTTTATGATTTTCAGCTACAAAAAGACAGACCTGGCTAACTCTTATGTCTGATATATAATAAGAATACGTCTATCTCATTTTAGATCTGTACCTTGCAATCCCCAACCTAATATTTGTGCCTAGGGTAAGTTAATAGTTCATCTCCCTACAGCCATGTTCTTGATATATTTCAATTCTCAATCATATAATTGACATGAAATCAAAGCCTGAAATATGAAATATTTCATAACTTGAAAAAGAATCAAGTGCTTCATTTCAAAACCTCCTTTCCTCACTCTCTGCATTCAATCTTTCATATAGTACTAAAGCTCCAGTTTACTCTCACCCTGTCCATTCCAAGCCTTCAAAATTTCTCATTCAGACCATTGACATAGTTTTCCAGCTGCTTACCTGTCACATCATTTCATCTTTCATAAATATTGATCTTTGCTGCCTGAATAATCTTTTAAGAAATATAATTATAGGGGTGTCTGCCTGGCTCACTTAGTAGAGCATGCACTTCTTGATCTCAAGGGTCATGAGTTCAAGCCCCACACTGGCTATGGAGTTTACTTTAAAAGATAAAATATAATAATTTTTTAAAGGAAATATAATTATGAATCATGGGCTCACCAATTTCTATAGATTCTATACTCCATAAATTCTATAGAATTGTTTACAATCCATAGCACTGCAAATGAATTGGAGCTACAACATAGAAATAAACCTGACCAAAAAAAAAAAAAACAAAAAAACAAAAAAACAACGAAATGAAACTGACAATATCTGTTGTTGAATAAATAGAAGTTTTCAAAGTTTCTATTTTGTGTTGCTAAAGGTATAGGCCCAATTTAGGAAATAAGTAGGTTTTAGTTATTAAAGGTAAGGCAAGAACTAGCCTAGTTGAAAAAAAAAGATGGATAATTAGCATAATAAAAATTATTATTAGCATGTTAGAGCAATGGAAATTTGGAGGTTAGTTTGAGCTGCCCCTCACTTAGGGTTTGGTGTCATGGACATTAGTGAAAGGAAGAGAGAGAAAGGGTTCCTAAAACATGGTAACAGTTCTGGTTTTAAGGATAGATCCACAGCCAGCAATAGATTTCCTATGGTGATGACTGGCACATGTTTTTTGAAATTGTAACACTTGACATTTGTAATACTTGAAAAATATGAACTCAATGCTTAGTATAAGTCTGTTACACACACCAGCCTTAGATGTGTTCTGCTTTGAGGAGGGAAAATTTAAAGGTGTCTGTGTGTTAAGCAACACAGGGCAAAGAGAGGTCAGCAGTCAAAGAAGCAGAAGCTGAGTAAGGATCAGAATGGCATCAGTATCAGGAATTTAGAGCTAGAGGTAATAGTAAAATATTCCTTAGAATATTTTACTATTACCTGGGATTTTACTATTATCTGGGATTATTATTAGATAATCCCAGAAAATATTTGGAACTATTTGCTCAATTTTCTATTATGTGTGAGAAAAAGAGCTTAGGTCATTTTATTTGGATTTTTAATGAATCACCCCAGAAGGCTGGAGAATTTAGGACATTTTGACACATTTCACATCAAATTATTAATGTTTTTTTCTAAGAAGTGGAAAATACAAGGATGGTGGAGGTGGGGATGATGGACAAGAGGTAATATTTGTCTAAAGTGATGTATTTCTGTATGGTAACTATTTACAACCTTTATCATTTTTTAATACATCTCCTATATAAAGTGGTACCAGATTCTTTTATCATAGACAGAATCAGCCATTTCCTTCATGATCTTCTTAAAAGTAGGGACCATGCCAGCATAACTACTTGAGAAATCTCAGTCACTTAGTTCACGTTTGCCATATGGTCATTTAGTTTAACGTCATTAGTTCACAGATGAGAAAGGTGAGGAACAAGAAATCCAGTGCTTGATCCAAGGCAGAACTTCTCAATCTGTGGCTTCTGGACCACCAGCATCAGCATCTCCTGAGGAGTTTTTAGAAACCCGGAGTTTTGGATTCTGTCCCTGACCTAGAGAATCAGAAACTCTGCAAGTGGGTCTTAAAGATCCATAAACAAGTGTGAGAATCACTGCTTAAATGTAATGTGGTTAATATGAAATAGGCAAAAATAGGTCTTTGTAATCCGAATAAGATCTAGATAAGTTAATATCGAATTATAATATGTAAAATTATGTAAAAATAGATCCAATGCTGGGATAAATTTTTCTAACTTTTCGTTGTGGAATAAAAGAAATCCATTTTTATATTTGTCTCATTTAATGTTAGCTCTCTGAATACATAAACTATGTCCTCACTGCAATGCTAAAATATAAAATGAAATGATCAGCCCAGATATACCGAGTTTCCATTGACAAATAGGGCACCTTATTTCCATTAGCAAATCACTATATAGATTTATAATCTTATTGAATCCAGTTTTATTTTAATTTTATTAGCATGAAATTAGATTCATAATAATTCTATGGAAATCATTTTATTTTCTATGCTTTAAGTATTTGGGGCTAAGATTGAAAATTTTGAGCTTTGGGGAGAGAGATCTTATCTACAATGATGATTACACTACAGAGAGAATATTAAACCACAGTTTCTATGGGGTCCTGTGGAACATAGTTACTTGGTATTTACAAACTGAAATGCTTGTTTACATGGTTTCATAATTTGTTCTTACACTCAAGGGAGAAGTCACTCTATTAAGAAAAACTGAAACTGCATCAGTAGGAAAGAAGCCATAGGTGACAGTGATATGTGAGGAAAGGATAGAAGAAATCCTATCACCATGTTCTGTGGCCATAAACAGTCTTAAGAAAAGCATGAGCCCTTGGCAGCTACTTCCCTGGAACAAGGCAAAACTCCAGCTTTACGACACACAGTACGTGACTAGGGTTCAGACACACCGCCACAGTCTACATTTGACTCATATTTCGTAAGGACATCTTTACTTCTTGTATTATGTTGAATTCAATTCTTTCTTATTAAGTAAGCACATATGAAACAGTCATGGGTGGAAAGGAAGTAAAAGCTAAATATTAAAATATTCCTAATGCTAACACTTACCCTATCTAAAACAAGACTGAGATTTGATTAAAAATGCACTTGCCGTAGACACTTCAAACTTCTTCTCCAAACAAAGGAGCAAATTGTACAATTTCTAAGGTGTGAACTCTGACTTTCACTAAACGACCACAGGCTTCAAGTGTGATATGTCACCTTGCTTCTCTGTACTTGTCATTCTAAGAATCCTATTTTACCTTATCAAAGCAAATTTCACATTACTTCAAACTTTCCCTTTAGCAGTACGAAAAGATTACTAAGAAATGGATGATTCTTATCTTACAAATGAAGAAACCAAGCTACACAAATATAATCACACATCTAGCATCACAGCACTGATTTGAAATCCAAAAATAAAATAAAAGTTTGCTTTCTTTTTTTTTCTTTGTTGTTTGTTTGGATTTTATTTTTTTGTTGTTGTTTTGTTTTGGCTTTTTCCCTCATTCTGATTCTAGTTCCAGTGAACAAGTTTGCCCTTATTGCCTTTAGATAGAAAACCAGAGTTTTCTATTTACCTAAATTCTAATAATATTTTATTCAATATTGTTCCACCACCTTGAATTTTAACTTGAAGAAGTATGCACATTAGTATACCTTTTAATTTGTATCAGGGATTTAAAAAATTTTGTAACACTATTCTTACATTTTTGTCCCAGGGTATATAGAAATATAAGATGTTTACTGTGCCTTAATTTTAAGGAATAAATGAGTGATATTGTGGAAAGAACCTTGATATCAAAATCAGAAGACCTGCTCTTGATTTTCTCAGACTGATATTTCATGCCTTCATTTGTAAAATAGGAAGGATATTAACTATATGCAGAACTGAAATATGCAGATTTTGCTTTGGCCAATAGCCACCGTGTAGGAGAAACTGATAAAAAAGAGTAAAAGAACCTGAAATATGCAGAACATACTGCTTATACTCAAGGTTTTAACCAGGAAAGGGTAAATTGTAATTCTGTTCTATCACTTACAGTAGATAATGTTTAGTCCAGTATCATACAAAGACTTGAATACAGTTTCATCCATATACCTGAGAAGTTTCAAAAACTTCATCCATAAGCCAAACTTATTAAAAAGAGATGTAGTGAGAGGGATGCCTGGGTGGCTCAGTGGTTGAGCATCTGTCTGCCGTTCGCTCAGGTTGTGATCCTGGGGATCCAGTCCCACATCAGTCTCCCTGCAGGAAGCCCGCTTCTCCCTATGCCTATGTCTCTGCCTCTCTCTCTCTCTGTGTCTCTCATGAATAAATAAAAATAAATATTAAAATAAACAGAGAGAGAGAGAGAATAGTAAGGTTCTAGGATACAAGTCAGGTAATATCAAGTTAAGTGATTCTTGAATGAATAAAAAAATCCTCAGATTGTCAGATATTTAGTGAACACAATACACTGACCAATGAATGATATAGAGAAGGGCTCTGCTGTTTATTTACAAGGCATAGTTTACTAGTAGGGCATGAGCAATAAATAACCAAGTGTAAACATACCAGGTAGTTCCTATGTGTGTTGAAAAGCAAAAACAAGGTAATGTAACGGAAAGGATTGAAGGTCCACTTTAGATTGGATAATCAAGGAAGGATTTGCTGAAAGAGGTAAAATTTAAACTGAAAACTAAATATCAAATGGAGCAAGCCAGATAAAGAATCTCAAAGCAGGACTTGCCAGGCAGGGAGAACAGCTAGGGCAAAGCCCAAAGGCAAGAATTTAGCATATCAGAAAGAGCCAGTGTGACTTGAACAGTGAATATTAAGGGAGAGGGTTTTACAGTGAGGCCAGAATGGAAGACTAACAGAAGGCAGGTGCAGGATAGAAAGCCTGGTAAGGGACACACTGATTCTGTTTGAAGTGCAATAGGATGCCATTCCAGGGCAATGAGGAAGGAATGATAGGACCTAATTGCAATCAATTTGATCCGTTTTGACAGTAAAAGGTGCTTGAATCATGCATCTCCTCTTTTGTTCCCCTGAGGTACCACTATTGGACCAGCTATTACAAGCATCCAAAAGATACTCCACTCCAAATTTCCTCAGAGTGTTATTTCAGGACACTGAAGTACTGAATTAAGTAGCTCTTATCAGGATTGAGAAATATCTTAGCTGTTTGAAATGGGCATTTCTTTTTCATGCTTGTTTACTCTAGAATACTTAAGTCTAGGCTACTTAAATATTTTTATTGGGATGAGTTTTCACAGTAAGTTGATTTTTATTGCAACTGTCGTGCTTGGCAAAACACTAGTGAAATCCCCATATAGCGTTAGAATTATACAGAATTAGTTTTGCGATTTGTGCTACTATATTTACTCAATATAAAGGCTATGGAAGAGAACGAAATTAAGATTTTGATTGACAGAAAAGTAAGTACTTAGAAGATTGTCAGCACGAGAAATAAAATGCATATTCCTTGAATTTATATTAGTTATATTTTGCTTACCAGCATGTATTTTAATCAGAAAAAAAAATGAAGCAAAGCAAATAACTTCAGAAAATTGAATTTTATTGTCATTACAAAAGATTTAATAACTAATTTTAAATGGTGAAAACCTTCCAGAAGCTTAGTGGACAGGCAAGATCAGGGGATACTTGTTATATACTCATGAGTAAGCTGGTAAATAAATAAAGTGAAGGTGTAGAAATCTTGTTAGATTGGTATAGTGCACAACCACTTTGCTTCTGGGAGAGGGAGAAAGCACTGTCATACATCTTGCATAATATTCCCTCTCCGGTAAGATTAGTTGATAACACAAGAGAATTTTCCCTGGCTTTACCTGACAGAAACTTGATTCATCTCCCAGCAAGAGCAATCTTTCTACCATATTCAGCAATAGTAGCTTCTGAAGGGCTTTCTTATCTCATTTCTTATTCATCAATCTCCAAAAGACATGTTAGAAACAGCAAAATGTAAATCTCTTTATAACCAAATTAATCCAATTCTCTTCATTTGTCTTTCACAAGAGACAGCCTCATTGTCAGCTGAGCATATGTAACAAATGCTTGTCACTCCTGCGTGCTCAAAGAGCAAGATCTAAAAGAGAGATCATTTCTCTTGACAAACGTATGTTAACACAAGAAACTACCTTTTTCTCTAATGATTTACTTGTCCTGTATTCTTTAAATTAATATCTTCCCATAATTTACGGAGGAAGACTATGATAGCCACTTTACATAATTATACTTCTCATGAGACACAGCCCCTGAATTTCTTAATTTAGCATTTTGTCAAAATGAATAAGAAAAAACATAACTCTATGCTTGCTGATTTTTCATAAAATATTCTTACTAAAATGCAAATGTTAACCTTTCACCTGGTAGCAATCTCAATCCTGCATCACAAAATTTCACTGAAGGGACATACTCCATAAAAGGAAAGTAATTTCTCTAATAGATCATGTTTGTTTTATCCTATATATCGTTACCATTTGGCATGTAAATTTTTTTTCTCTAAACTTCTGTAGAAAATTTTAAGATGTATGGCAGCAGTTTATATGCTGTGAAGAAATAAAGTTTTATAAAGGAAAACCCAAATATAATACGTATGGAGATTTTGTTCTTTCATTTCGAGGAAGTTTAAAATGTTTTGTGTGAACAATTTTTAATATCTAATTGATATCATTACTAACATTTGATAAGTAAAAAGTTGTCATCTTTCACTCTTTTTATAATGGAGCCTAAAGAGTTGCATCATTCCCCAATATACCTTCAACTTCTACTGCTTGCCATTTAAGTATTTCTAGTTTAATTACCAGGTTGTTGTTTTTTTTTAATCACTGACATACCATTGTGTTCAAAAGCTATAAGTTATGAAAGAGACTCTAAAATTTCTTCTATAAATGGCATAGTTATTACTATTCCAGTTTGTTACAGAAATGATTTCAGGTGGTTTTAAAAGACAAATGCAGACATATTTGTTAAGTAGAATAAATTTAATGAAGTGGGAATAATTGAGACTAAATCAAGATTATATACCGTCAAATTCTATTATTTGCCATGAGCTAACTATAATTTTGCTTTTAAGCTGTTGACCAAACAACTTAAGGAGGAAAATTAGTAAATTTTATATCTCAAACTCTCCTTAAGATAGACACAGGAAACCAACTAAACAGGAAAATCACAATTATTCCTGACAATATCAGAAAAGAATATCTTTTAAGATTTCCAAAATGAAATCCTGTGTAATGGAGTGAACAATGTCTTCAGAGCTGCAAGGTCTGCATTTGCCCCCGCCCCCATATATCCCCTCAAAGTGACCCATGGCATTAAACGAAAGTGCATTTCCTACAAAAATTCCTTAAAAGGAACCATTTGGGGATCCCTGGGTGGCGCAGCGGTTTGGCGCCTGCCTTTGGCCCAGGGCGCGATCCTGGAGACCCGGGATCGAATCCCACGTCAGGCTCCTGGTGCATGGAGCCTGCTTCTCCCTCTGCCTGTATCTCTGCCTCTCTCTCTCTCTCTGTGTGACTATCATAAATAAATAAAAATTAAAAAAAAATTTTTTTAAAAAATAAAAGGAACCATTTGATGCAGCAAGCTTCCAGGCAATACTTCCCTCCAATTGCTGTTTCTCTTTGATAATCTTTTGAGAAATAGGATATGGCAGGGAGTTTGATTCTGTATTCACTAGTAAGTTTTTAAATTTTTGTTCTTCTATGTTAGCAGTTAACTACAAAGCCTTAACTGATGGATGAGAATAAAGAAGGGTTTGGGGAATGAGGAGCCCAACCTGGCTATGTTATATAAATGGAAGACTGTCCCAACTCCTCCAAGAGGGAAGTCAGGTGAATACCATGTGTAGGGCCAGGGGTCCCTTACGAATTAATTTTGAGCCTACTCATAGAAAACTGGACTATTTAGAAGGAACTTTGTCCTTCCTTGATTTTATGAAAGTGTCTTTGATAATTATTACAATAACATAAATATCATAATGATTATATATTCAATATTGTTTTATATGTTATTATTATTATAATCATAATGACTACATAGTGAGTACTTATTGAATGTTACCACTGTCCTGAACACCTAAAGGGTGTTTGTTATGACTCATAGATTGGTAGAATCATGATGTAATTTTGTAGATACAAAATGAAGTTAAGAAGTTAGCTCAAGGTCATGTGGTTATTGTACAGTGGAGCCAACAACTGAAGCCACAATTTCTCACTCGAAAGTCTAGACTCCACAGCTGTTATCAATCACAGGGGGTTAGCATGGAGTGTTTTTTTTTTTTCCTAAAAATTTGAATATTTTATAGCATTTATTTAACTTTTAAAAAATTATTTAAAAATTGTTCTTTTTTGGAACAGAAAATATAATTTAGAACAATTCATCTATGTCTAAGAAAAGCTGTTCTACGGGAAAGTACACTATTTTGAAAAATATATTAGATATTATTGGCAATCATCCTAAGCAAACAGAACTCTTCGGCAGGCTCAGAAGAAAGTGACTTTGCCTATTATACACTTATGAAATGTACAAAAGATAATTATTTACATAATTGTATAAAATTTATCATTACGATTCAAAGAATAGGAGATAGAATTTTTTGGAGGGAAAAATGCCATCCCAATGTTACCTAATCAATTCAGGTGAGGTCTAAGGCTTTCTCCAAACTGAATGACATAAGAGATACCCTTACCTTTCAAACTCAACTCCTTGCATAGACCAGTGGCCACGCCCCTTAGCTGATGAGAATAATCATTAATTCTGCCCCCCAAATATTTCTCACATAGCATTTCCCAGCCCTCTTGCTTTGGGATGTAGCCATTTGACAGGTTCTAGCAGGCGAATTGAGTAGAAATGTCTTGATCAGCACTGTCCACGTGAGAGTGGCCCAAAGAGAAGACTGTGCAGAACAGAGACTCTAGCAGAACTAAAATGGACATATATTACAAAGGAGAAATAAATTTTTGTTCTTTTATGCTCATGATAAATTTAGTTCCTGCCTTGGAGGATGCGTTATTCATCCACCTATAGGCCCAGTTTCCATTAAAGGTCTATCTAGTCTTACACCAAAAAAAAATCTGCATTTGTCTGATCTTTAGTTCACTTTGAGTTACACAAAAGTTTGGTAAATTACCTAGATTGATATTTTGTAAAATATGTACCATGCTAAGTCTGCAGAAAATAGAGATTGCATGGGGATTCTCGTGTTCATTAACACATTAGGGTTCTGAATTCCCACTGTAAATACATTCTGCTTTGTAATTTCACTTAAACATTAAGTTTTCCAGCACTTTACCACACAACGCTTTAGCCACAGCCATGCAGAAACACCCACAGAGCACACTGATTGGCAGTGTATCAATGCTATTAATTAGTCACCTCTGACAGGGAGGGAATGGAATGGCATCATGGAGATCACATGTAGAGTCTTCAAATCACCAGCATCCTGTTTCTTACACCAGGAATTGTGTGTAGAAGTGTTTCTGTTTTCATTCTTTTAAGTGTATATATGATTACATATACCCTTTTGAGTGTGTAGTATGTTTCATAATTTAAAAAGTTTTAAGTTGGGGCACCTGGGTGGCTCAGTGTTTAAGCCTCTGCCTTTGGCTCAGGCCATGATCCCGGGATACTGAGATCAAGGCTCACATCAGGCTCCCTGAGTGGAGCCTGCTTCTCCTTCTGCCTCTCTCTCTCTCTCTCTCTCTGTGTCTCTCATGAATAAATAAATAAAAAATTTTTTAAATAAAATAAAAAGTTTTAAGTAAACAGTGATGAAATGAGGGAAATCTCAAATACATTCAAAAAAATTTGAGGACTACATTTCTCACTTCATGAGGAAAAAGACATGATGGCAGCCTTAAAATAGTTCCAAAAAAAAAAAAAAGAAAGAAAGAAAGAAAGAAAGAAAGCTAATGGGAGTGTAAATATTTTTAAAACTATGAATGGTACTAATGCATTATTATTTTATAATTTAAAGCAATAAGGTGTCAAATGTGTCAATAATTCCAAATTATCCAAAGCATGGTGGAATGATCATAAGTGAATGGGTCTCCAAGTAAAATTTTCAATTTGTTTATCATCATTAAATAATTTTACAGAGGATGCTTAATTTGTAACTTTTAGAATGTGTGAATTAATTTCTTTGATTCTTCAGAAAATCTCAACTGTGATATGTGACCTTTTTAGAAAAGGCTGTGGTTTTCACTTGGAGGCTATTTTTGTAGATGTAAAATTTTGCTGAGGCAAAAAGTGTTAGTTCCATGACCTCAGGACATTTCATTTTTGTCAGGTACAACTTGGGCCTTGAGTCGCTAAACCACACTATTTTTAATGGAAAACATGCCATTTCTTCATTGCTAAACATGTTTAAATACTCCAGCCAGTCAGCTGCCTTTATTGATATCGTTATATTAATGATTTTTCCATATTTATTTGGTTTTGAGGGTGCCCTTGCTTTATCGATATTTATGTAAGTGGGCCTATTTTAATGTAAATGTGACAGACATTTTCTGATTTGTCCTGAACATCTTCATCCCAACCTGTACAATTTCATAAAATTGACAGCAGAAGCACATATAATCCCCTTTGAATTTTTCACCCACCCACATTTTTCAAAATACACAGCTCCTAAGGGATCAAAAGAATGATCTCAAAGGGTTGTGTAGTCCTTAACTGTATATGCTGGCATTTCCAAAAGGCTTGCTACTTTATTATGTACACCCAGTTCTCCTGCAAGTAGTAAAGAGATTCCAGGCTTGTGGCAGAGAGTGCACACCAGGTAACTCGTGTTACTGCTATTTAGAACTCCCTTGGGAGTTTGTTTCTCATTCCAACCTTAGCTTTTTCCTGTGGAGGTCATGGAGTTTTCTCCAAAACTCATAACTACCTAGCTTAGTAAAATCATGAAACACTGGCTTTGTTTTGCCTCCTTTACCAAACTTTATGCTAGTAAAATACATTAAAATGAGTAAAAATAAAATCACAGTCCAACTTTTAGGAATGTAATGCCCTTCAAAGCAACAAAATGTAAGTTTGTACTTGCGAAAACATTGAAAGGGTTAATAGGTATGTGGCATGTTACATAGTGAGGTATCTGTAGCTTAATGAAGTTTTTATTCTCCACAAATGCTATTTCTGTTCAATTGTCAACATTAGGTTTTAATGGATAGGAAAGCATCTTTCAGCAAATATCTTTCTGTAGAGTTCTCTTTTATTAATATTAAACTATTTTGAATACAAGACTTTCATAATATAAAATCTGCTCAAGATATTAGCACTGTATGGAGCACCTGCATGGCTCAGTCAGTTAAGCATCTGACTCTTGATTTAGGCTCATGTCATGATCTCAAGGTTGTGAGATCAGGCTCTGCACTGGGCATGGAACCTGCTTAAGACTCGCCCTCTCCCTCTCTCTCTCTTCCTCTCCTTCTCCCTCTCCCCTTCCCCTCCTCTTGTGCACTCTCTCTCTCTCAAACAAACAAACAAGCAAACAAAAAAAAAATATATATATGATATTATCACTGTAGAAGAAACTAAAATGTTAGAGAATACAGTTCTCATTTGCAGATCTTTAAATGATTCTTTGACAAGTTTGTTGCAAACTTTAAATTAATCACAATTTAACGGAGAAATATAAATTTATATAATTCTCAAACAAATCATATTTGGACAAGTTACCCACTCAAATACAGTTGAGAGATGTGCATTTTGAAACACATGGATAGATGAGAAATTCAATGT
Source organism: Vulpes lagopus (assembly GCF_018345385.1). Lineage (NCBI taxonomy): Eukaryota > Metazoa > Chordata > Mammalia > Carnivora > Canidae > Vulpes > Vulpes lagopus. The sequence goes on along the minus strand of NC_054827.1, from coordinate 136,260,431 downwards.
GGATTATAGATTCTACTGTTTGCAAAGTATTTTGGTAACATAATAGTTAAGATCTCCCCACTATAATCAGAAGTAAGGCAAGGAAGGATGCCCTCTTTTTCCACTGCTATTTAGCACTGTTTCAGAGTTATTAGTCAAATGGAAGTAGACAAGAAAATGAAGGCATTCGAGTAGGCAAAAAATAAAGAAATAAAATTATCTCTATCAGCTGATGATTTGACATTAATTCTTGCAAGAATCAATAACTAAAAAAACTAATAAAGTAGCAAAATACAAAATTAGTATTCAAAAATCAATAGCCTTATTTTCTCAAGCAATCACGTAGAAGACATAATGGAAGAGAAAAAGATAAATATAATAGTAGAATAAAAATAAAATATCTAAAAATAAACAATAAGAACTCCTTAAGATACATATGAAGCAATTGTTTTAAAGTTTTGGGAGATTCCTGGGTGGTTCAGCCATTTGGCGCCTGCCTTTGGCCCAGGATGCGATCCTGGAGACCTTGGGTCGAATCCCACATCGGGCTCCGGCGCATGGAGCCTGCTTCTCCCTCTGCTTATGTCTCTGCCTCTCTCTCTCTCTCTCTCTCTCTCTCTCTCTCTCTCTGTGACTATCATAAAGTAAAAAAAATTAAAAAAAAATCTTGGGAGACATTAAAGTGGACTTGAATGAGCAGAAAACATCTCTTTTTCTTGGATAGAATAATTTAAGGTCATAACTATGTTAAGTCTTTCCTAGGTAATAAATAGATTTAATGTGAACCCAAAGCAAATTGGCATTTTTGAACTAGAAAAACTGATCATAAAGTCAAAATGAAAAAATATATAGGAAAATCCGAAGGGGGAAAAATATCAATGAGAGGGACTATTTCCGCCAGGTTTAAAATGCTCTATGTAAGATACTATATTAAAAGTGAAGTATTCATTCATGACCAGTGAAAGAGTAGAAAGACCAGGGAATGACCCCCAAAATCTATGGGAATTTAGAATTTTATAAAGATAGTTTTTACATCATTTGAGAAAAAATTACCTTTAACTAAATGGTGTGGGACCATTTGTGGAGTATGCCCAAGGAAGATGAGGATAAGAAGTTGCTACAGCCAGTATAGAAATCTCTCCCTGATGATTTTTACTGAATAAGGTAGTAAAGAGTGAAGAATTGGTTGAATGTCTATGTATTTTCAAGATATTTTAGCATGTTTTAATGCTGACTGAAATAACAGAGTAGAGTACGAGAAACACATGAGTTAGAAAAGAGAATGGAGAATTAACAGGAACAGGGTATTTGGTAGGTGAGAAGCATGCAAATTTAGATTTTGGAGGTTATATTATAGGAGGGAAAGTAACATATACAGATGTAGGTGAAAGTAGGGTAGTATATATTTGGTAGGAGCAGGTGAAATTTAAAAAACAACTTATTGCAGATTATATCAGGAAATGATCCAACATGGAGAGAGTCTGACATTTTTAAAAATTAGCTTACTATGGTATTTGATAAAATTATCTTAAGACAGTAAGTGATGAATACCACCAATTCTCATAACAAAGAATTATAGGGAAAAAATAGACATGAAAGAATCCATACCTGTTGAAATAGTAAGTCTTACTCTGAAAGGGAGAGAAAGTAAATATGAGAGCAGTTACATCAAGATCATTAAAATAAGGTAAAACAGATTTCTCATCAGTAGGCAACAGGAAATCAAATTCTTGAATAAAAATAAACATTATCCACCATTGCCACCACTTCGCTAGTTGTTCTAACTGGTGTAAAGAAGAGAAAGAAGAGAGGAAGAAGAAGAGAGGGCAGGAATAGTACAAATATCCAAGGCTGTCCTTTCTCAGAGTTTATGTGATTACTTAAACAAATGAACAAAAAAAACCATGAAATTCTATATTAAAGCAAATAAATTCAACAAAATTGCTATTACAATATCAAAACAGAAGTGCAGTCATGTTTCCATACACCAGCTAAACCAACTACAAAATGCCATTTAAACACAATATCCCATTCACTAGTATTGAAAAATCTGTTTTCTCCTATCTAGGAAAAATGTCTAAATAAACATGGGAAAATTTTATAAATAAAATTACATAAATGTTTTAAAAAACACGCCTGACATTATTTCTTGTTTAGCTAAAAATGATTCTACACTTATTCTTGTTAACTAAACAGCTTTTTTCCCCAGATATTTCTTGATCTGAAGGAAGGTGGACTAATTTCCTGTTTAGAGTAATTATTGTGGTCAATAGAATGTAGGGGGAATCTGTTGGGGGGGGGTTCTTTAGCAGATTTTCCTATTAGGAAGACCATAGTGTATATTTTTTAAAATGCTCTGTCCTGTGATATTCCAGGCTTTCTTCATTTTAATGAATGCAGATGTGCTTTGTGAAGCTGAGGAACTTATGACCGCAAGAGAAGTTAGAAGTTTGAGACATGACATTAAGTCATAAAACAAGTGTCAGAAACTGCTCACTTCCAGCTCTCTTGTTATGTAAGAAAAATTATTTTCTTTTGTTTAAGATACCATTGGTTAGTTGAATACTTTCTTGTACTGTATTGGCTGATATTGGAAATCATTCTTCTGATGTAAGGATACTTAATGATAAATACTATGTTCATAGATAGATCATAGTCAGTCTGGCAAAGTTAAATGTCTGATATCAAGGGTATTGAGCATTTGTTGTATAACAAATCATCCCTAAACTTGGTGGCTTAAAACAAGAACCATTACTTGCCCATAATACTGAGGATGAGCAATTTGGGCTAGGATCTACTGGGCACTTCTGTTGGATCTTCCTTGGAATTACTCATGCTGTCATAATATTCTGACGATTTGAAAAGACCGGATGATCCAAGGAGGTCTCAGTCAGTTGTCTGGCTGTTGGTTCTGGCATCTTTTTTTTTTTTTCTTTTTCTTGTGTTCTATCTTTCTCCAGTAAGATAAACTGGATTTCTTTATAGGATATCACATATGCTCTGAAGAGGGGAAGGCAAAATCTGCATAGTCTTTTGAGATCCAGGCATCAGAATTCACATAATCTAATTTCTACCATATTCAATCTGACAAAGTCTATCACAGGGCAAGTCCAAAATCAGTGGGTGGGAAACCAACTCTACCTCTTGAAGGAAGTAGTTACAAACTCTTGTGGAGATGTCTCCAAACTCTTATCCAAGTTAGAGAAAGAATATTTGTAAATATTTAGGGATTGCTGGTGATGGTATAAAAACTTTGATAAGTTTCAGGAAGAGCTTGGCAATATACATCAGAATTAGATATACACATGTCCTCCAAACTAGCAATTTCACATCTGTAGATTAACTCTAAAGAAAATTTTACATGTGTGTACAGGAAAGCGAGTATAAGAATGCAGATGCCAAAGTTGTACGTTTATTAAATAATTCAAACTAATTTAATTTCCACCAATTGTAGATATAGAATCTATTTATAAATGGGTAACTGTATGGTAGCTAATTAAAATGAATGAACTAGTGCTATATGTATCAATATGTACTGATTTTGAAATTATAATCTCAAATGAAAAATTTAAATGGATACATATAGTCTTAGAGAACTTATGTAAAATTAAGTAATATGATACATATACATCTATAACAATATATAGTAAGTGTATAAAAAAATTATTAGTAAAGATACAAATCAGCCTCAGGATAATGTTTATTTTGGGGACTGGGAGGAGAAGAATGCAGTAGAAGTTGCAACATTTTGTTTGTTTTTTAATATACATCTAAAACAATTTGGACACATAGTATTCATAAAATCTGGCCAGTATATACATTGGTGTCTGTTCTATTATCCTCTATAGTTCTTGCCTACTTTAAATTCTTCAGAGTTAAGAAATATTTAAAGTCAAATTGTGTTTTCATAAAATATCTTTAGAAATTTATAAAACCAATTAGTATCAGTGGGTGTCTTTGAGGAAGGGAATCAGAGAGCTGGGGGGTATATAAAGAAGACCTTGCACTTTATATCTTTTGATACTCTTTGAATTTTTATATTATGTTACCTTTTAAAATATAGTATTTCTCCATAATGATTATGCCTTGCTTGAATATGTGAGATAAATCACACAACCTCTTGCCCATTCTTCAGTTTGAATGACTTCGATGATCCTCATTATATATTCTTTGAGAGACCTCTGTCTGTCACCCTTATTTGATGAAAACCTTTCAGTTGGTTCCCCATTCCGTTTATGGAACACTTCTTTTGACATTCTCTGGGGCTACTGGAAATTTTCTATTCTCATAAGAGTCTGACAAGGCCATATTCATTCTGCCCTTTTGCTCTCATTGTCATTTAAAGGTCAGGTTGTGTCAAACCAAAGCTCATTTGTTTTACCATATGCTATTTGAAATCACAGACGCCTGAAACGCCTGAAGCCCAGGACATAAAGCAACAGTTAAAATATTTTAGATAATTTTTATGAAACTCATTTTCAAATATATATTCAGTGTTAAATTAAAAATGAAAACTTGATATCCATTTCTTATCATTTATTCTGGTGTTTTTTAAATGAGATAGACTCCTTCATTTTCACACTTAGCCAATACCATAGAGAGCCTCCTATAGCCCAAATACTGTCTTTAGAGCAAAATTAAGTCCTTTCCCTCATGCGTCCCATGCTACCTGGGAGAGACAGACAACAACTAAACCATTGCATAGGTCAGATTGTGATGAGCAATATGGAGTAAAATGAACCAGGATGAGGATGATAGCAGGCGTGGAAACATGGGACATGCTACTCTTTATAGAGAGTGGTTGCCAGATAATGTCTAATTTATAAATCATTATTTAAATAGAGACATTGGAAAGTGATAAGCGTTCTCTGTGGAGTGCTCCAGGCAGAGGGAACAGCATATGCAAAGGTCATAAGGGGAAATATTCTTAATTTGCCTAAGCAACAGCAAATCATATGACTGCTGCGGTGAGTAAAGAAATATGTAGAGAAAAGATCAGAGTAATATGGGTTCACACAGGAACCTAGTAAGACATTTTTAAAAAGCAACTGTAGGGCAGCCCGGGTAGCTCAGCGGTTTGGCGCCTGCCTTCGGCCCAGGGTGTGATCCTGGAGACTCGAGATCAAGTCCCATGTCACGTTCCCTGCATGGAGCCTGCTTCTCCCTCTCCCTCTGCCTGTGCCTCTGCCTTTCTCTCTGTGTCTCTCATGAATAAATAAAATCTTTAAAAAAAAAAAAGCAACTGTAACTACCTTGGCTATTATACTCAGTGAGAATTTCCAAGCAGAGGAATGGAATGCAGAGAAGAAAGGATGGAAGCAGAAAGACCATAAGGAGGCAAGAGATGATCCTTGCTTGGAGCATCAAGATATCTGGGGATAGAGGAAACAACAAAAATCATCATGTGTGGTTACTTTTATTTTCCTATTTCTGTTTACTTTAGAGAAAGCATATTGTAATCACAGTAGTTAAGTTCTGAATGTATTTACTGAACATATAGATTCTTGAAAACTATACAGTTTCAAATTCATAATGTAATGAGTTAGTTTTTCAGTGTATAATTTAAAGTGTAGTTAGTTTAAAATGTTTTTAGTCTAAAATTAGGGCCATGGAATATAGCTATGGGGCAGTCCACTACTTATTTACCCCATGTTAGAGCAGACCCAAATGTTCTTGAAAAGTACATGTCCCAGGCCCTGTGTAATGAGTTGGAATGACCTAGGGATTGGAATGGCCTGTTCTGACTTGGGTGTTTGTTTGTTACGGTCCTCGGTGTTCTCTGAGAGGTTGCCAATTGAAGCTAGCTCTGGTACCTGTTAAAGCATCTGACTCTGCACTGGACCAGCAGCAGCCTAGAATTGTTACAACCGGATACTTTACAGAGTATGAGATAGAACTCACTCAACACCTCTCAAAGCCTCAGCTGAAAAGTCAAATATATTACAGTTATCTAAAAATTAGGAAGCTAACCCATAACTTCAGACCTCTGTTGTAAATAGGGCAAGACAACACAATGATCTATGTAATTTGCAATATTTAGCAAATAAATTATATTTAAGCAAATGTGAGTAAGATTGATTATTATCTCCCAATATTGACTCTTCTCATCTTCCATCTAAGTAAAACTTTAGTGTGGGTATATGCCTTTCTAAAATGGAGACTACATTTACCAGTCCTCTTTTACAACCAGGTGTGGCAAGGTGACTACATTCTGTTCAGTCAGATAGAAGCAGAAGTAACATAGCAACTGCATTATTCAGGGTCCCCAGAGAAACAAAAATAATAGCATGCATATATATTCAGATTATTTTGAGGAATTGGACCACATGTTTATTGAAGTCTGGCAAGTCTAAAATCTGTAGGGTAAGCCAGTAGGCGGGAAACTCAGGGAAGAGCCAATGCTGTGGTTTAAGACTGAAGGCTGTCTGCTAGAATAATTCATTCTTGCTCAGAGGAAGTACAGTCTTTATTGTCTTAAGGCCTTCTACTGATTGAATGAGGCCCATTCCATTGGATGGAGGGCAAACTCCTTCATTCAAAGTCCACTGATTTAAGTGTTAATTTTGCCCCCTCAAAAAACTTCACACAAACATTCAGAATACCTGGGCACCATGGCCCAGTCAATTTGACACATAAAATTAACCATCACAACAAGTTCTAGTACATACCTGGAAAAAGACTAGATATTATTTATTTCTCTCTATATCTTGGTGCTAGCTTGAAGGTAGACATGGTATTCAACTTTCATAAACAATGTGCATAAGGTCAACACCCCAGGGATGGTCAAGCAAAAGAAACCACCTGGACAGAACATTTCTGTTGTAAGAAAATAAAATGTCTTGTAGGTGACTGTTGTTTTACAATCTCTGATAGTAGCTGCTGAATTTATATCTTAACTAATATACACAATATTAAAATACTTCCACTTTAAAAACCATGATAAAAGAAAGTTACCACTACAGTAATAGAACTTTTTCATTGCTTTCTTCAGTAGTAGAGTAGGTAGTGAAGTTATAATGAAGACTACACATAATGGCCCAATTGATATTGCTCCTGATGAGTGGCATTTTACTATTGTATCATTTATGTTATTAGTTGGGTGATTACACATTATTTTTCAGTCGAAAAAATGAACTATTTTAATTTATTAATACTTATTTTGTCAAAGTACTGGTAACTAAAGATTCCATGGTGAACAAACATTGTTCAAATCTCAGCAATTCTGGCCTAATAGGAAAGATAATTAAAAAAGAATTTGAAAAACATTATGATACATTCTATAATGGAAGACTAACAGGAAAGACATCAGATATCATGGCCTGGTCTTCTATATGTCTTTTCACTTATGTATGTGCACACACCTAGGATTAGACCAAAGGGAGGTCATCCTGTAGGAAGAGATTATTAAACCAAGAGAAGGATAATGTGAGGTTGTTAGCCAAATGAAGAGAAGAATGATAATCAGTGGTAGATCAAAGAGCAAATGCAAAAGTCTAGGATGAGGCATAGAGTGTGAAAGTGAGAGTAGTGAGAGGTAAGCTAAGAGTGAGGACCCAGAGGATGTTGTAATCTATTGGAAGAGACAAACCTATGTAGGATATAAATTATAGACTGGTGTGATATGAATTATGTTTCTGAAGGTTCATTCTTGATTGCAATGTAGATATATGATTGGATGAAGAGGCTATCTAACACAGGGGGATCAATAAATGGCTGGGAAGGTCAAGTTAGATGTAGTAGTGTCCTAGACTTTGGCAGTGATAGTAAAGTTTGAGACAACAGATGATTCAAGAACTATTTATAAGATAGAATCTACAGGACTAAATTACTAATTAGATGGATGATATAAAAAGACAGAGTGAATTCCAGCTGTTTGAGAAACTGGGTGAAAGTTAGTGTCATTCAATTAGATTAGGACAATGAGAGAAGGAATAGAGGAATAAGAAGGGAGAAAAGATAATGCATTCCCTTGGAAATGTTGACTTAGAGGTGGCTAATGGGGCAAGAGTATTGAAGGTACTAAGAACAACAATATAAAAAAATAGAATATATGGTATTGAAAAGGAAACCAAGACTGGTGGCTACAAGTAGATAGGGAGAGAAAACAGGTTTGTGGGTAAACACATCAATGAGGTTTATGGGTTAATGTTGGAAATGGTTGAGAGAAAGAGTAGGAAGGAGACTAAACTCTTGTCTGCAATTGGGCTTACAATCCAGCTAAATTCATGTTGAAGGATTACAACCATACATGTAGAAGATCGTTGTTATAAAGGTAAGATCACTTGACATAAAGAGATGAAAGAATGAAAGACCAGGGTGTTGGCTAAATCTTATCCAGGAAAATGGCAGAACTTGGTAGAAAAGGGGGACTGTAAGCCAGATAGTTATGCTTCTGATGAGTGTGGGGTGAGCAGTCTAATCAACAGATGGTAGCTAGGAGAGGAATTATGGTGAATGTAAAAAAGCAAATACATGTACTTAAGAGTGAAGAAATAATCATATAGATTCACAGTTGAGAGATACAAGGACATCGTCTACATCTCAAGATGGTTTCCAGAAGAATAGCCTTTTCTCAAAGTTATAGGAAACATTATCTTCAGAGAAGTCAAATTACAGAGGGCATGATGGGAAGATAATGTTCAAGAGGAACAACGGAGGGGCATCTGGATTGCTCAGTCAGTTGAGTGTCCTACTGTTGGTTTAGGCTCAGGTCATGATCTCAGGGTTGTGAGATCAAGCCCCACATTGGGCTCCATGTTTGATAGGGACTCTGCTTCTCTCTCACTCTCTCCCTCTGCCCCTGGCCCAGCTTGTGCTCTCTCTCTCTCTCTCTCTCTATCTCTATCTCTCTATCTCTATCTCTATCTATCTATCTCTATCTATCTCTATCTCCATCTCTATATCTATCTCTATCTCAAATAAATAGAAAATTTTTAAAAAAGGAAGAAGAATGGAAGTTTAAGTTTAATCTGTTATTTTCAGACAAAGGGGGCAGGATGAAAAGTAAATAGACCAAGAGATCCCATTTTGATTGTTGAGCAAGGATAACTGATTTGGCATGTTGCATTAAACTTATTTCAAGGTCATAAGAGAAAAGAAAAAACAAATTTGGGAGTTTCTTGTAGTATTGGTGCCTTTAAGCAACATTAGTGAATACATAAAGGAAAAGAATGTAGAAACTATACAAAAGTCTGAGACAGGCCTCCTTTCTCTGCGATTGTTGTTGTTGTTGTTGTTGTTGTTAATTTGCATTTACGGTAAAGCCCTGTGCAGAATACTTCTGGTCTTTCCCACTCCCCAGTACATTCAGGACACAGTGACCAGAGAATCCTCCAATATTTTTTATACTTTATCCTTAATCAGCTTAATCATCCTTAATCCTTAATCAGACATCATCACTGTCCTGCCATGGAGCAGAAGAGTGAAATTTTTGAAATCTTCTAGCTAGGCTGTTTGTGATTAGGCCAGAGTTTTCCAGCTGCCATGAATTGGGGGAAAACCCAGGGCAGGAAAAGTTAAATGTCACTTGGGTATCTTTTGAGTGTGATGGAATGGATGAACTGAATCATTTAGTTGTGCAGCAGCAGTAATTACAGACATTTGTAACAGTGTATAACAATGTGGTTTTCCATCATGTCATATCAACAGTTAGGTCTTGAAAAGGAAGCAAATTATTGCATGATCATCTGCATCTTGCTGATATTCAGCAGGGGGTTAATGCTCAGACCCCCTTTCATATGTTGAGAACATCTGTAGAAAAGGCAGCTGGCAGTATGGCAGGCCACAGAGAAGTGCAATAAAGTTTTAGTTTCAACCCAAGCGAAATTAGAGATGTCAACCAAATGTTTGCTATTAATCTAGATAGCCTGATTTGCATCTTACTGTACCACATGTTAGTGTTTCTCCCAACTGGCATTGCCTGATCATGATAATTTGAAATTTACTGAACATCAGCAGTGAGAGCAGCAACATGCAGAACATAATGATGGAGAAATTACATGGGCAGAGACTTTAGATGGGGCTGAAAAGCAAGCAGAAAAGGAGGGACAAAAGTTGATGCAAAACATTTAATTGGGAAGGATTCCTTTTATTGTCCTGCAATGAACTTGAAGGAATGTTAAAACAAGGAAAAGCGGTTTCAAAAAGATTTTAAAGGTTAAAAGACAAAAGTAAGCTTCCCATTCTGTCAAGAGAGAAGGCAAGTTGTCCTGAAGCAGCCGCTAAGGACCTCACTGTTGGGTGTGACTTTAATTCTTTTCCATAAGTGCAGGCACATTAAGACATTGGTACATTTAAGAATTAACTTGGATACTCATATGAGAACTCTTCTTTATGTGAGTTAGAAACCCCAGAAAAATGGAAAGTTAATATTTATTAAAATTTCCACTTAAATCAGTCTTATTTCCTGTAGCAACCATGGGGTGAACAGCATAAAAATCAAATAATCTTCAAGTTCCAAAAAAGTATGCAAGTCTCGAAGATTAATGAATGATATATGTATTCAAAATTACATTAGATACATATGTAAATAATTTCTCATTGATACCATGTCGTTGGAGCATGAGGTGGACTCAATCATTGATTTTTCCAGATATCTGAAATGCATTACATGTATATTGAAATAAGTATAAGAAAAGCATTTGAGTGGGTAATGTATCCAGAAGTAGCACTAAGTATTTTGTAGAGTTTAAAATAATCTGACAGGTTGGATTTCATTTTTTTTTTCCTTGCAGAAGGAAAAAAAAGAGCCAAAGCCAAAGATGAGTTAGGACATATTAGGTGGATAAAAGGAAGAGTTAACATTTGAATCTAGTTCTGCTAGCACCAAAATTCACACACTTTCTGCTATACCATCACCTCCCAACTCAAATACTGAAAACTAAAAGCAAATATTTTTATTAATAATCAGTTTAAGCAATGCAGCTTTGTCCATATGGGAGGTAAGAATATTGTCCTATGTGTATAATTAACTGTAGAGTTTCTGGCATGCTCATTGTAAATGTAGACTGGTTTATCTCTAACATTTTTATAATACTTCATCTCTAAGTAGAGTAGAAATATAATTACAAAATCATGGTAAATTTGGATTTCCTGCAATTATAAGCAATATTAACTTATTGCTATTCATTAAATGGAGTCTGTGTACCATTTTCCTGTACCTATAAGGTACTGATATTTTCACCAGTGTCATTGTATTTATAACAAATCAACTCAGAGTGTTTTACTAACCCCTACAATAATGAGGCTTTTTGTAAGATTTACTTATCAATTAGATATTCAATCCATGGGGTTGGGGGTATCAGAGATAATTTCATGGTGAGAAAGAATTATTAAATGGCACATAGCTATTTTTTGCCTGTTCCATTATAGGAGTTATTGGGGATTTTATGTTTATATGGAGTTACATTTTTTAAAAAGTGGCATAGGAATATTTTTAAACTTATTAGTGATGAAGGAAAACAGCTATTGACAAGTGAGGATAAGCACTCACCATATGGATTCTAACATTTTAATTATTTTGTTCTTTTTCTTTTTAAAGCAACTCTTAGTGGTAATAATTTTTCCACTAATTAAAGACCAGCTGCTACTTAGCAAGCTAGACACCCAATTAGGAATCTGAAACCTGCTGAACAACCTTTACTGCCAGCCAGCTAGCTGAATCACCTCCTGTCACTGGCATGGAATTGATTATTTTTTGTTTTGTTAAATGCATGTTGTTGTCACACAAAATGGATCTCCAGAATGTTTTTCTCACAGAATAGTTGACCAATCTGACATCCCGTTCAATCTCATTTTTTGAACAAGCTTGAGATCTGTAACAAGGTCCTTCATCTATCTTTGTAAATATAATTATGGAATAGCAGTGGGGAATTATATTTTGCAGGAAAAAAAAAGAAAATTTGAAATACAGAAGATAACCACTCACCACAGCTCAATATTACTTTGTGACTGACAATGAAATAATGTAAAGGTTTTTATAAACTCAGAAAATAATTACCAAAAAAAAGATAACTATATTTATACATATAATGGAGAAATTTTGTTTTGAATGTCAATGATTTTTTTTTTTGCCTAAGAATTTCTTAAATAATGGAACAAATGGTGTCCAGATATATTATCAACAAACTTTCAGAATACAATTTTACTATATGCACCATGTTTTTCTTGAGAGTTCAAATAGTTCGTATTGCAAAACAAAGCCTCCCAAATTTCTGGAAGAAATACATACCCAGGAATGATATTATTGGAAATTTTAAAGTAAAATATAAAACTCAAAAAAATGGTTCTCAATATATTAAGTAGTTGGTGGTCAAAGCTATGAATAAATAAATCAAATCAACTTGAAATTCAGAGATAATGGACTGTGCATGACAAATTAACATTCTTTAATTCAGAAAAAGAATTCTGAACATTTTTTCTAAGAATCGTCCAATGCCTGGTGAATCCCCAGCTGTTAGACACCTTAGAAATTGGCAAAAGGACAATTTATGAGTCACATTTCAGTCATATTGAATAATTCTTAATGGCCTGGAAGAGCTAATGCTATTGACAGGGGTGTCAGACACTACACAAGAGGTACTACGAACTCCCACTGCCTCCTTTGTTGTGGCAGCTTTCTGTAGCCCTGTTCCTGGGCTCTAAGCGCAGTGGGTGCTCAATAAACATTGTTTATGGGCTGCCATTACATCTGCTGTGAATGAAGCATCCAAGGATCCTCTGGCAGCAAGAGCAAATGGTGAGGACATCAACTGGGCATCACGGGACTAGAAGCGTTAAAGCTCTCAGCAGGTTCTAGCTCTGACTCCACAAGCCTGGAGTTGGTTTGGAAGAGATATCATGAGGAGTGGCAATCTAGAGCATATCCTGACTCTTTCTTGGGTGCAGAGTATAAGTGGTATTTAGGATGAGTTACGGATGAGGCTTCACCAGGGTGCCTCCTGGGACAGATGCTGTAGCCAGAAGGCACTTTCTGGAGCTGAGAATTTATCTGCTCAATGCTGACTATTGCTTACACTAGAAATTGAAATTGTCTTTGTCAGATGTCCCAGCAGGGAAAGCAATGGTGACTGGAAGTCAGTTTTTATTCTCTAATTCTATAAATCTCTATAATGCTGTCATAGCAATTTTCCAGAAGACAGGTCAGATCATGTCACAACAGTGCTTAAACACTTTAATTACCTTCCATTACTTTCAACATCACATTTAGGGTCTTTAGCATGGCACACTAATCCTCCAAGCTGGCCCTTACCTACTTCTTTTAAATTTCTTGTCTGATCCAGATTTCCTTGGATAATAATATATTACCCATTAAGCATGTACAATTTGCTAGGTGCTCTGTATGGACTTTGCATACATAAACTCACTCAATTCTCAAAATAACCCCATAAGTACTACATTATCATTACAACTTTTTAAAGATACAGAAATTAAGACACAAAGAGGTGAGGTGATTTGCTCAAGGTGCAGAGAGTGGAGAGGAGATTTTAATGCAAATCCATGCTCCTGGCCACCATGCTACTTCCCATAGATGCCCATATGATTGCAAACTTCCTTACCTTTACATTTGCTCTCCACTCATCTTGAATGGCTTTCTGGACTGCTGATGGGGCTTAGCCTTCAAGACTCAGCTAAATAATTCCTTTCCTTATAAAATAATCACTGATACTTCAAAAAAAAAAACAGTTGCCCACTCTCTCTTTTTAATTAACACTAGATTTGGGAAAGAAAGAAAAAGAAAGAGAAAGAAAAGAAAGAAAGAAAGAAAGAAAGGAAAGAAAGAAAGAAAGAAAGAAAGAAAGAAAGAAAGAGTAAATAAATAAATAAATAAATAAATAAATAAATAAATACAAACTAGCCACTAACAATAGCTACCACCACCATCACAACAACAGCAGTAACAATTACCACGTATCTATCACTTACTATGGCACTTATTATGCACTTATCATTGCCCTATACCAACTTCCATCCCTACCATAGACTCCATAATAGCATGGTATAGCCAAGCAAAGTGACTTGCCCTAGAACAGGGACATAATGGATGACAGAGCCAGGATCCAAATCCAGATCTGCCTATGCCAAATATGGGACCCCTAATGAAGGAGTTGAGAATTTCAAGATGGCCATAGCAGGGCACTAAACCAAGTTGGTCTCTTTTAAGCATGAATACCTGTGTGAATGGACTGGGTGCCTACCCATTAAGTCATCCGTGGCAGGAGCCTCTGGAAACACCACTAATTAATGACACGTCAAATTACTGTATGTTACTGGCTCTAGGACTGAGGTACACAAATGAATATGCTAATCTTGAACTATTCTTACATTTCCAGAAAATTTCACTGGTTTATGATGTACTTATTATTTTTAAGATGAGACTGGATTTTACCTGTTAATGTCTCATTTGTAATTTTACATCTGCATGCCTACATGCTATTATTATCAATATGGATATTAAACTTAATATGCTTCATTAAAAGAATTTTTAAAATGTCTCCCTCTGGAAAACATAAGTAACCTTATGATTATGATTATCTAGATTCCATAAAGTAAGAATTCCTCATGAAAGCATCTAGATGTGGTGCTATTTTGAGTAATGTTTCTTTAAAAAGTGTTCTTTCTTTCATGGGAATAGCTTGGTTTAACTATTTTATTTCTAAATAGATGAATTAGCAAATTTTCTAGTAAAATTTAGTAAATTCTATTTCTATTGTATGTTTTCCCTTCATCTAGGTTTTCAAATATATTTGTATGGATCCATTTAAGCATCTCATAGTTTTTCAAGAATTGCTTCTGTTTCAGTGGCTATGATACTTTACCATTTATCAATTTGTAAATTTGTACTTTCTCCTTTTCTCTTTGTATTAGGTTACCTAGTGTTTTTGTCTATTTTATTTTTCTCTTTCCAGATAATTAGTCCATTGACTTACTTATTCAATTTTTTTCCTGTTTTATCTGTCACTAACCTTGTTCTTATATTTTTTATCTTAAGTTTTTGCATCTACTTTTCTTTTTTCACACTAGCTTTTAAGTTGGGGTGTATTTAATCCTTTATTTTTTCTCCTTGATTTTTTTCATTTTTATTTTTTAAAAGTTTTACAGTTTTGAATTCTATTTTATCTTTCCCACTATAGATGCATAATAGAGACTTTCCCCCAGATGAAGGAACTATTTATTTCTTGTTATTAATTCTAGTTTCATTGTATTATGACCAAAGGACATTATTTGCAACATTTATACTTTAAGGAGCTAATAAGGCATTGTTATTTAATATATGATCAATTGTAAAAAAGTTAAATGAGTGCTTTAATATGATATTATTATCTCATTATTATGGTATAAATATTTTGTATTATAAACATGTAAGGTTTCTCTTTTTTGGCTTTTTAAGTTTGTAATTCTAGTTAGTTAACATATGGTATTATATTAATTTCAAGTGTACAATATAGTGATTCATCAATTCTGTACATTATCTGGTGATTATCTGGTACTCATCATGACAAGTGCTCTCCTTAATCCCCATTACCTGTTTCATCCATGCCCCTATCCACCTCACTTCTGGTAATTATTAATAGTTTGTTCTCTATAATTAAGAGTCTATTTCATGATTTCTCTCTTTCTCTTTCCCTTTATTTTGTTTCTTAAATTCTACATATGGATGAAAACATATGGCATTTGTCTTTCTCTGACTGACTTATTTCGCTCAAATTATACTCTCTAACTCCATCCATGTTGTTGCAAATGGCAAGCTTTCATTTTTTATGGCCAAATAATATTCCATTACATATATATATATATATATAAATTATATATATATAAATCTCACATCTTTATTCATCAATCAAGAGCATTCGGGCTGCTTCTATTTCTTAGCTATTGTAAATAATTTTTAATGAAGTGCTTTTTTATTCTTTGTGTAAATGCTCAGTAGTATGATTGCAGAATCATAGAGTACTTTTTTTAACTTTTTGAGGAAACTCCATACTGTTTTCCAGTGGTTTCATCAGTTTGCATTCCCACTAACAGTACATGAGTGTTACTTTTTTCCACATCCTCTCCAACAAATGTTTTGTTTCTTGTGTTGTTGTTTTAGCCTTTCTGACAGGTGTGAGGTGATATTAAGCATGTAAAGTTTTGCATATAAACACATGCCAACACATATCAATAAAATCTTCTTTAAAAGTTACTTTGATCTACTATATCCTTACTTATTTTTGTTTGCTTGTTCTAATTTGAACTAAATATAATGTTGTAGAGGTCAAAGTCTTTCTTTCTTTTTTTTTTTTTGAGGTCAAAGTCTTTCATGTGTTTCTGTTTATTTGTCTTTGCACCACCTGCAGCTTCTACTTTACGTAATTGCTGTGTTATTTGCTGCATGTCGTTATTTTATATCATCCTACATTTTGCTCTGTAATATTTTGAGATGTTCATCATCTAATGCTTTTTTGGGCTGAATTCCCCATCATCTTGTATTAGGATTAAACCTCTGGTTTCTAGTTAGCTTCACTTTGTTATATATTTGTCCTGTATATATTTGCTCATCCCTCTATTTTTTGTCTTGTTGAACAACTTTATCTTTCTATGTTGATTTTTGGTTAGTAAGACAATGTAAAAGGCTCTGACCTTTAGTAGATGAATTAAAGATGTTTTGTTGATATAGTTGAGATATTTGTTCTCAACTAGGTATAGTGTTTTATATATACTTTCACTTTCTGAATGTCTTTTTATTTTCGCTTTTTCAGTTTCTTCCATTATTTATGAAAGTTTGAGGTCTTCTCCCTGAGATTACCTTTTAAATAACATCCTAAATAATGTCCTTAGTCTACTGTCCCTTACTTAGATCTCTACTGTTTGATTTACCAGCTTATAATGATATCCACTGAGTTCACCTATTATTTGTGGCCAGTGCTGAATCTATTCTAATTCCTTCTTAATCTTCCCTTTCTTCCTTTTATAGTACTATTACTTTTTAATGTCAAGGCAAACAACAATTCTATTCTTTTACCTTTTGCTTTCTTAGATATACAATTAAATATATTCAATGGTCCCTCAAAAATTTTCTTTGCCAAAAATTTCATAATCCACTCCTGGTTGTATGACACTCAATTTTTTTGTGTATTATTTAAAAAAGGCTTTTTGAATACAATATTCCCTGAGTTTTGGTGTATTCAAATCTGTGTTTCTGTAACCATAATACTTGAAAAAACACTTAGCTAGACATACAATTCTTGGATCACCTATTTCTTTCTTTGATATTTTTTTAGCTATTGTAGTGTTTTCTTTATTTGTATGTTACTGTCAAAAATTATAAGGTCAAAATGATTTTTCTATGTAAGTGACTTTTGTATTTCATTGATGTTCTATGGAAATTTGTTATATTTAAAATCAAATACTTTTACTACAATATGTCTTAGAGATGACAAATCTAAATCAATTTTTCCAGATACACCAGGTGTCCTTTTATATGTCACTGAAAGTCTTTTATTTACATGGAGTTTTCTCGGAGAATAGTTTTAAATATGAAGTCTGTTGCATTGTTTTGTTTTTCTTCTGCATAGAATTCAAGTATGCATATGTCAGATGTTCCCTTTCTTCATTAAAAATCACTATTCTCTCTGAACCTTTTTAGCTATTTCTTTTAGGTTTTGTTTTCTTCTTTTTTGTTGCCATAAGTAGATTCATATCTTGCCTAAAGTCCTTTATTATATTTTCAGTTGAATCTGGACTACTTTGACTTCAAATTTAGTCTTAATTGCTAAGATTATTTTGTCCTTTCCTTAAGTTTTTTCTTCTGTCCAGTACAGTCTTATTTGTCATTTCTCACTTTGTCACTTCCCAGGTTTTTTTTTTTTTTAATCTATTCCTATTCTCCAACTATGTCTCCCCTCCCCCAACACACTCTAGATGAGGGCCCTACATTGAACCTTTCATGGGATCTCTGTGCCTGATATTACTGCCTTTCTCTCTGTAAACCTCATCCCCAGTTGCAGTCACCCACCCTCTGTCTCTGACTCAGATCCTAAACTGATGATTTCAACCTGGATCCCAATTCCACTTGAGAAACAAGGGATTTCATGAGTCCTTTTCTTCCCAATACCAACGGAGTAAATAAAAAATGGGAAATTGAACTGGACAATCCCAAGTTCTGCTATTGGCCAGGGGTTAGATGGGATCCAAATATACACAGAGAGGCCAAAAGGCAGGTAAGGAGCTCAGCTTTCTGGGATCTGTCTCCTGTGTCACACCATTTTCCCAAAATTTTTGGTGTCCAGGGGGTCATTAACCACAGGGGAAACTTGTAGAGAAAGGAATCAATCAGTAGAGTGAAATTCTATCAGTATTCTTGGGTTGTGTGAGCAGAGTATCATTATTTAAAGTTCCTGGGCCTCAATTTGCTTTTTGTGAGCTGATGCTTCTTAACCTCAGCACCCACTTTTTGGATGATGTGAAAACATAGTATATGAGGTAAACTATTTTAGATCTGTGTGTCCTTTAGACCTGTTTCTCTCCATTTCCTGAGCCAAGTTTATAGAAAGTTATTTTACTTCTATGTTGTGCAGATCCCAATTTCACAAATATTTCTCATGGACAAACTTTATCATTCACATACACATGTACAACCTTATTTGCACTCTTCTAACAATGACTAAAATAACTAGTAGTGCAGGCCCTTTGACAATATTGCTTACCCATAGAGAATATAAGCTTTGTGAGATCTGAGTTGGCAGATAGATCACTGAAGGGTCCCCGTTATCATTAGCTGGGGTAGAAATAAACACTTGTAGCTGAGGGTAGGGTTGGTTAGGAACCACTACTTTTGTGTTAAATCCCAGACAGAGGTCACAGCTGAGCCCCACAGACGTGGAGGATCCAACCCAACTGCCACTGACAAGCGTGGGTGTAGGCACATCTGACCAGGCCACCACCACAAGGGCTCGGAGGCCCTCCCTCCACCCCTGGAGCAATGCCTCTGTCTAGTAAACCTCTGTAAGGAGATTTGGTCTGAACAGCAAAAGCAATATAAGTGGGGTACCCCTTAGAATGCTCTTGCTATTGTCATGGGAAAGATCCTTAATGAAAGATCTATTTTGATACCAGAGTGAAGAAAACTCAGCTAGTTCCACTGCTTTATAGAGGCTGGGGTTTTGGCACTTCCTGTTTAACCAGCTCTCAGTGAAGTTAAAAAAAATCAGGAGTCAGGAATGTGCATTTACAAAAATGAGGCAATCTTTTATTTAGTTGAGGGTATGGGGCCCAGAATCCTTTGAACTCCTGTGCTAGTTGAATCCAATCACATGCTCTCCCAGTTATCCAAACATTAGTTTGGGTACAACAGAAGGGATTTGGCAGATGGGATCAATGTCCCAGTCCTTGAATTAATCAAAAAGGCTGCTGTCCAGGATTAGTCTGACTCAATCATATGTAAGATTTGTCACCTGCCTGAATTTCCAGGGGAGGAACCAGGACTCAGAGAGAAGATAGGATGTGTTCCAGGATCACAGATCAAGTAGGGATGCTAAGACACAGTACTTATATTAAAAACCAGGGTCTTGATGCCCAGTGCCCACTGTGGATGGTGGCCAGTTCCTAGATATCAGGGCCAGTTTCTGCCCCTGGGGCCTCTAAGTCCCCTCTACTCTGATATATTCACTGCCAGGAAATGTGACAATCACTTCTCTGTTTCCTACTCTCCTATCTTAGCCTCTCCATTAGTCTTTCCTCTCAGTTTGGCCAAGAGTGTCATAAATGGACCCAACATGCCATTCTCTCTACTCCAGACTCATGTTTCCAAAAGCTTTGATCTTCTCCCTAAAAAATTTATTTTGCTACTAAAGAGCAGGTAGTGACTCCCTATTAGCTACAGATATAACTGCACTAGTTCCAGGGCTCAGCAGAAACTCCTCTTGGATCCCACTCATACCCATGAATCCTGACTTCTCTACTTCAAACCTCTTTTCTTTTGATAGCTATTTCTCCCCAGGAACACTGGTGTCATTACATACCCACAGAAACTTTAATCAGAAAGGAAGACAGAACATAAAGACTCCTAACTCTGGGAAGCAAACTGGGGGTGGTGGAAGGGGAGGAGGGCGGGGGGTGGGGGTGAATAGGTGACGGGCACTGAGGGGAGCACTTGACGGGATGAGCACTGGGTGTTATTCTGTATGTTGGCAAATTGAACACCAATAAAAAATAAATTTATTATTAAAAAATAATAAAATAATAAAAAAGAAACCTTAATCACTCTTACAAACAGTCCTCTCCATTCCTTCCAGATGCCCTTTTATTCCAAAATGTTGTTTGTATGCATTTTATTAAGTTATATTTCATGTTGGTAATGAAAAAAAAATCTTTAAAATTGGTGATTTTCTATCAGCTTACAAGTTTCCTTTCATATCCTTGAAAATAGAAGCAGAAGCAGCTCTAAATCACTGCAAAATGCATGTCCCTTTATGAGATAATACTGATCCTTGAAGAGGAAAGTCAGGGGCCAAAGGGAAAGGCATCCTGTTTCCTCCTTGTTTATGGAAAGGTGCCTCTTGAAATTTGATCAATTGAACTCTCTCTCTCTCTATTTCTCTCTCTCTCTCTGATTGTCTTTAGCCTGGGAAGGTGGTTTCTCTTATGGTGTGAATCACTGTATGTGTTTGTTTCCTTGGCCTTGTCTCCTCTGGAGTCTCAGCTTTACATGACACCATTTAGGTAGAAATTGCCATAGTTTCTTGGGGTTCCTGGGTAGCTCTGTTAGTTAAGCCTGTGACTTGGTTTCAGCCCAGGTTATGATCTCAGGTAAGACTGAGCCCCAAGTGGGGCTCCAGGTTCAGCATGGATTCTGCTTGGGATTCTCTCCTGCCCCTCCCTCTATTTGCACACATGTATGCACACATGCATGCACTCTTGCTCCCTCTCAAATAAATAAACCTTTAAGAAAAAAATTCTCCCCTTTCTCAGCCTTATTTCATAATACTTAGTTGTCTTTATTTTTCCTTTTGTCACTTAGAAAGCTAAAAGACTCCATTTCTATCTTGGAAAATAAAATACTTCTTAATCACTTCCTTGGCACATCAGAAGCTACCACCAGCCCTCAGAGTCACCCATACTTTTGACCTGTGACTTCCCTTCACACAGGAACAACTAGTATCACTTTATGCTTTCATTAACTTCAAATACTTTTCCTCCCAAGAGCCTATTCTGTTGCCTTTATCATTTCAAAATTTGTCCAAGAAATTTCATAGATGAATGTTTTACAAAGACACAATAAAAGTTTCTCCTAGGGGTGCCTGGCTGGTTCAGTGGGATGAGCATGCTACTCTTGATCTTGGAGTCCTGAGTTTGAGCCCCACACTGGGGGTAGAGATCACTTAAAAATAAATAACAAGCAAACTTAAAAGAAAAAGTTTCTCCTAAATTAGGTTTTCCCCTAAGGTTTAAAACTTAATACCCAATTTCCTCATCTTTAGAAACACAATTAGCCCTAAAATTGTGTGAAATTATTTCCTTTAAATCCACATGCCCACAGGAATAAGTGTCAAATCTCAGGAAGTCTTTCCTAGACTCACCTGCCTCAGGCCCCAGAGATTCTCTGAGAACTATCAACCTTTTGTCAGGAAGCAAAAGAAAGTCTCCTGCCCATCAGATCCTTTTTAAGACGAATTTCTCCACCTTGATGGTACATTAGAACCACTGAAAACCTTCAGATCTACTGATGCTTAGGTCCCAAACTTCATCACAAGTGAGAATGTCTGAAAAACTATACTCTTCCGGATGGTCATCTTCAGGCAGTTCTAATCAGCCTGGGTGTGACTCACAGTTATTAAAGTCGCCACCCACCTGGTGACTAGTGAGGTAGATACGGACAGAGGAGGCCCCATGCAGCTCATGGCAAAGCACACACTATTCCTCTAAGGCAGCAGATCTCAACCAAGGCTCATGTTAGAATCACCAAGGTAGTTTTTCAAAACACAAATGCCTGGCACCCAGCCCAAAATAACTAAATCTGAATCACTAGAGGTGGCTTTTGAAACACCTTCCAGCTGATCCCATTGTAGAATCAGGGCTGGGAAGCTCTTTTATAGCTGAATTCACTTGTAGGCAGGATCCACGATTTTGCTGAGTTTATAAACTAGTGGGAGAGATTCACTTCACTAGAAGTTATAATGTCAGCCTGTAGAAAGTATTAGTCAAGGGTGAGGACAGAATAACAAGGAAACATCTCTGAGGGATATCGCTGGCTGGGAAGGCTTCTATGAATGTGGTGACTCCCAGAGGAATACCCAGCTTGATGAGAGCGCTAATGGTGGATGGAAGAGGAGCAGTCATATCTGTTACCTTAAATAGTGACTAGACCTCCCATCCTCTTCAAAGACTGCCAGAAACAGAGAAGGGTAAGGACATTTCAACATTCTGGGACCTCCTGACACTCCTGAACTCCAGCAGGGCAGAGAAAGCACCAGCTCTCTGCAGGCCCTTTTGGCTGCAGAGAAAATTCAAGAATGAAAATGGAGGTGAGTTGAGAGGGAGCCTGTTTCCTGGATGTTTGTGGGGAGATAGTTGGGTTATCTTCATTTTATTTCATAAACATTTTCATAGCCATTAAAGTTTGTGCCCTGCAACCTTCTCTATTCTTTACAAATATGAACTATTTTCACCTTCATAGCAAGCCTGATGGAAGGTGTTATTGCTTATTACTATATTTACTTTGCAGAGAAGGAAACTGAGGCATGGCATGGTAATTACCTTGAACAGGGATCCACAGGTGTCATTTCAGAGCTGGGAATAGAAACCTGGCACTGTGGTACTTTAATGGCACTCCTATGCCACTTCTCAGCTGTTTGGTGGTCTGTCCCTTCCCCGATTCTGGATGTTAAGGGAATTTTATGTTTCCTTTAGTATTTTATCTTAGTTATTGTAATTTTCAACTCTGAAAGTTACACTTAGGTTGTGTCTTCCTATTATCTCCCTATGCTCCTATTTCCTTTTATGTTTAGCCACAGAGAGTCCTTTCTCATGCCTGTTTTAAAGTCCTATACCAGTTCAATAATCATCTTGGGGGCAGGGAGAGGACTGTGAGTGTCTACTGGTGATTTCCTTGCTGGTGGTAAAATTGTATTCCCGTTTCATTGCACACCTGGTAACTCTAGGTAAGAGACCAGCATTGTGCATTTTAAATTGTTGAGTGCTGAGTATTTTGTGTTCCTTTAAATAAAGTTGGGCTTTGTTCTTTGATATAATTACTTGGAATATTGATGCTTTGGAGGATTGTTTTGAATATGTGTTATTGGGACTGGAACAGGCCTTGGTCTGTGTATATAATTTGGCCCCACTGCTGAGGCAATTCCCTCAGAGAGCGAGCTCTATTTCAATCCCCTTGCACTTAGGATCTTTGCACTCTGGCTGCTTGGGACACAGATTCTTCCTGGCCTTGAGTGACACCAGAGAATTATTTATATTCTGAATATTTAAATATCTGCTTCAAGGTGTTTTTGTCTGTATGATGGCTGATTTTGAAGATAAATTTTCACCTGAAATAATGTCTCCTCTTACAAATTGTTGTTTCCTTTGTATGGATGTTATCTGCCATTTTCTGTTTATTTTAAAATATCCTATTTTCCTGGTGTATAACCCCTCCTCCAATCAGTAAGTTACCACAGATGAATAAAACTTCACTTTATACCAAGATAAGGCTTTATTGTACTAAAAAGGATAGTAATAAATCCAAATCCCTCACTTCTCCTATAATTTGGGGACAGAAGATTTTTTTTTTCTTTCAAGAGAAATACTCAAAATTTTGAAAATTTGCCCAAGGTCAGTAATTGTACCAAGTTTCTTAACTAATATGTTAATTGAGCTGTCATATTTGGTAAATAGAAAGGAATGTGGCCTACATTAAAGATAACGGATTCTTAGCCTATCTTCATAAATGTAAAACCAAGATTTTATAGGGTTAATTAGTATTTTTTCCTTAAAAGTTAAAAACTATTCTGACAGTTGTTAAAACAGTACAGGATATTTTATTTAAGACAGTAGGGAAATAGAATTCCAAATAAAACAGGTAAAAGTAGGAGGTGAGGATATTAAGGAGGGGATGAGGAACTTGACCATATATTAAGGATGGCTAATTCTCACTAAACTGACTTAGCAGGATTCTTGATAAAGGCAAACCAAAGTCAAGTCTTCCTTAAGAAAAGAGCTCAAAGGAGCCTAAATATGGTTTGGTTAAGAAGACAAACAAGTAGAAAGATATGGATTATAAGAATTGTTAAAATGTCCATATTACCCAAAGCCATTTATATATTCAGTGCAATCTCTATCAAAATTCCAACACTTTTCATAGAAATAGGAAAACAATCCTAAAATTTGTATGGAACCACAAGAGACCTCAAATAGCCAAAGTAATATTGAGAAAGAAGATAAAAGCTGGAGGCATAACATCTCCTGATTTCAAAGTATGCTACAAAGCTGTGGTAATTAAAACAGTATGGTACTGGTATACAAATGGACTCATAGACCAGAGGAACAGAACTGAGAGCCCAGATATAAACCCTTGTATATATGGTTAACTTATCTTTGGCAAGGGAGTCAGGAATACTTAATGAGGAAAGGATAGTCTTTTCAATAAATGATGTTGGGAAAACTGGATAATCACATGCAGAACAATAAAATGGACCGCTAACTTACGTCACTTGCAAAAATTCACTCAAAATGGATTGAAGATTTAAAATTGAAAAACTGCAACTATAAATCTTCTAGAAGACCTAGTGAAAAGCTGTTAGGCCTTGGTGTTGCTAATGATTGTTTATTATGATTCCAAAAGCAAAAATAAATAAGCGGGATTACATCAAACTAAAAAGCTTCTGCACAGCAAAGGAAATCATCTACAAAATGTAAAGGCAACCTACGAAGTTCCAAATCATGTATCTTATAAGGGATTAATATCCAAAATACATAAAGAAGTCCTCCAATTTTAAAAAAGAAATCCAATTAAAAATGGGCAGAGAAATTCAATACACATTTTTCAAAAGACCTGCAAACAGGCAACAGGTACGTGAAAAGGTGCAACATTACTAATCATCAGAGAAATGCAAATCAAAACCACATGGAGATATAACCTCACATCTGTTAGAATTGGATTATCAAAGAGACAAGAGAGAACAAGTGTTGGCAAGAATGTGGAGAAAATGGGCAGCCCGGTGGCTCAGTGGTTTAGCGTCGCCTTCAGCCCAGGACGTGATCCTGAAGACCCAGGATCGAGCCCCACGTCGGGCTCCCTGCATGGAGCCTGCTTCTCCCTCTGCCTGTGTCTCTGCCTCTCTCTCTCTCTCTCTGTGTCTCCCATGAATAAATAAATAAAATCTTTTTAAATTTTTTTTAAAAAAGAATGTGGAGAAAAGAAAACCCTTGTGCACTCTTTGTCATAATATAAATTGGTTCAGTCATGATAGACAACAGTATGGAGTTTCCTCAAAATATTTGAAAATAGAAATTCCATGTTTTAGCAAACCTACTTCTCAATACATATTCAAAGGAAGTGAAAACAGGTTCTTAAAGAGAGATCTGTCCTCCTATGTTCATTGCAGTATTATTCACAGTAGCCAAGATATGGAAATAACCTGAGTATCCATCAACAGATGAATGGATAAAGATGTGGGGAATATGTGTATGTGTGTATATGTGTATATTTATATAAATACACATACACATATACATAAAACATTCCATTGGGGCAGCCTGGGTGGCTCAGTGGTTTAGCGCCTGCCTTCAATCCAGGGCCTGATCCTGGAGATTTGGGATCGAGTCCCATGTCAGGCTCCCCGCATGGAGCCTGCTTCTCCCTCTGCCTGTGACTCTGCTTCTCTGTGTGTGTGTGTTTCTCATGAATAAATAAATAAAATCTTAAAGCATTCCATTGTATATACACCCACATACATACAATGGAGCGTTATTCAGCCATGACAAAAAGGAAATCCCATCATTTGTAACAACATGTTGAAACTTGAGGGCATGATGCTAAGTTAAATGTCAGAGAAAGACCAATACAATGTGATGTAACTTACACATTGAATACAAAAAGACCGGGATCCCTGGGTGGCGCAGCGGTTTGGCGCCTGCCTTTGGCCCAGGGCGCGATCCTGGAGACCCGGGATCGAATCCCACGCCGGGCTCCCGGTGCATGGAGCCTGCTTCTCCCTCTGCCTGTGTCTCTGCCTCTCTCTCTCTCTCTCTCTGTATGACTATCATAAATAAATTAAAAAAAAAAAAAAAAGAATACAAAAAGACCAAATCCCTCTTGCCCAGTGCCACCAACATGGTGTTCAAGCATGTTGTGGAGGTTGGCCAGGTGGCCTACATCTCCTTTGGCCTTCATGCGGCAAAGCTGGTTAAGACTCTAGATGTTATTAATCACAACACACCTTTGGGTGATGGACCTTGCACTCAGGTAAGGAGACAGGCTTTGCCTTTCAAATGCATGTGGCTCACTGACCTCATCTTCAAGTGCCCACAAAGTGCCAGCCAGAAGTGTATCTAACAAATCTGGTAGAAGGCAGGTATCAGGACAAAATAGGTGGCCATAAGATGGGCCGAGAAGATTGAAGCCAGAGAAAGGAAAGCCAAGATGACAGCTTTGATCAATATAAAGTTACTGAAGGCCAAGAAAATGAGGAACAGAATAATCAAACTTGAAGTTAGGAAACTACAGAAAGCAACTATCCTGGAAGCTTCTACCAAAAAAAACACCCACTGCTAAGGGTTCTGTAAAGCTTTGAGCAAAAAAGATAGCCACTGCCGCAAGAAGACCCCAGCCCAGGAGACTCCTGCCCTGAAAGCTGCAGGCCAGAGAGCAGTGCCTCCCAAGGCTCAGAAGGGTCACAGAGATCCAGCCCAGAAATCACCTGCTCCGAAGGCATCTGGCAAGAAAGCTTAAAAGCATAAGAGGCTATTATAAATAAGTAATAAATATTCTTTTTGACACACATTCTCACACACACACTCAAAAGCCAAACCCATAGAAACAGTAAGAGTGGGGGTTACTAGGGGCTGGTAGGTAGGGAAAAATGTGTGATGTTAGTCAGATGGTATAAACCTCCAGTTATAAAATGAGTGAGTTCTGGGGATCTGAAGTACAGCATGATGATTAGAGTTAATAGTACTATATTATGTACTTGAAAGTTGCTAAGGGCATAGATCACAAATATGTGACAAAAAAAGTAGAAATAGTAATTGACATGATGGAGGTGTTAGCTAATGCTATGATGATAGTCATTGCCTAATCTATGTGTATAAAATCAACATGTTGCATACTTTAAAGTTATACAATATTATATGTCAATCATATCTGAAAGCTTGAAAAATAATGTTTGATCGTGGTAGCCTGTCAAGACCATCACAAATTAATTTCTACTCTTCAAGACCATGTTACTTTTTCAGTCACAGTAGTCAAACAAATTGCAGAAAGAAGATGCCATAGGTAAGTGAGATCTTAATGAAGACATATTAAAAGCAAAAATAGAGTTATAATAATCAAGATGGAAAATTGAACTAAAGGTTTAGAGAGTATAAGAATCAATTTATCATTAAGAGGGTTTAATTTCTCTTAAAATTATCATGAAATTATAACATTAGCATTGCTATTTGTCGACATTTTCTTACGTCAGATTTTCATTTTTCTGTGAAAAGTTAATTTCAAAGAGCACATAATTAGCATTCTACTTTAATAAATTCAAATCTAGGTGGTTAGGACTTTTTTTTTTTTAATGAATCTGTAGAAAGATATTACTTAGTTCCACCAGAAACTTGTGCTTTTACAGATTAACAAAGGGAATAAGACTACTTCAAATATGAAAAGTTATAGCCATGTATTTGCTTAGAAGGAGAATATAGGCGCAAAGTATTTAAGTGACTAAAAGAAAAAATCTTTATATTTATACTTTTCCCCCATGAATTTGTACATTTCACTGAAGTTGACCAAAATGTTGGCAAATAGTTTCTAGCAGTTTCCTCTTATGTTTGAAATTCCTTTTTATCTCTTATTACATCTAGTTTTAAAAATTATTATATATCTTTTATTTTTCCTAGCTATACCACCAAAAGTGTGCCTTTTTGATATATATTCATAAGTTTTTTTTATGATTTGTTATTCATCCATATGGTATTTATCTTGTCGTTTGTTTACACTCCTATTTTTAGTATTTATTTCTTGTAATCTCTTTGGATTTATTTTGTTTTTCAAGCTCAGATGGATATTACACATTAGTTTGCATCCTTGTCTCTTTTTCTACATATATATCTGTAAAATAACTTTCTTTAATATATATTTTTCTGGGCAGCCCGGGTGGCTCGGCGGTTTAGCACCATCTTCAGCCCAGGGCCTGATCCTAGAGACCTGGGATCAAGACCCACATCAGGCTCCCTGCATGGAGCCTGCTTCTCCCTCTGCCTGTGTCTCTGCCTCTCTCTCTCTCTCTCTCTCTGCCTCTCTCTTTCTCTCTCATGAATGAATAAGTAAAATCTTGAAATATATATAATATATATATATATATTATATATATTTCTGAAAATATTTAGGGCTATAAATTTCCATTGAAGCATCCCTTTGGTTTAAACCTATGTCTTGATACATAGGTATTATTATTATTATTATTATTACCCTTTAGTTCTAAGTGTTTTTAAATTTCTATTATGATTTTTTCTTTAAACTATGAATTATTTAACAATGTATATTTGAATTTTTAACTCTTAAATGATTTTTCTTAGCTATCTTTAAAAGTAAGTGTGTTTCTTTTTCTTTCATTCTTTTTTTTTTTTTTTTTTTTTTTTTTAGGGGTTAGAGATGAGAGGCGGAAGGAGAGAGAAAGCATTCTAAGCAGGCTCCACACTCAGGACAAAGCCTGTTTGCAGGGAACAATCTCACAACCCTGAGATCATGACCTGAGCTGAAATCAAGAATCAGATGCTTAATGGACTAAGCCACCCAGGTGCCCCCCAAAAAAGCAATTTTTTTTAATTTTTTTATTTTAATTTTTATTTTTAAGCATATTTTTAAATTGTACTATCAAAAAATATGACATGTGATACCTTCACTTTCTAATATGTTGAGGCTAACTTTCAGACTAATGTATGATCCATTTTTAAGTGATCCATGTGTGCATAAGAAAATCTATTTGTTAGCTTTGACATGTGGAATTTAATATGCTTGTACCAAGTAAGACGTATTCTTACACAGAGGTGGAAGTCAAGTGCAGGCTTATACCCCAACAAAAATAATTAGTTACTATTATTTAAAATAGTGTTTTTGTTTTTTGAACTATTGGATTATTATAAACATATAGAAATGTACAGCTGGGTGGGTGGGTGGCTCAATCAGTTAAGCGTCTGCCTTCAGCTCAGATCATGATCCCAGAGTCCTGGTATTGAGCTCTGTATTGGGCTCCCTTCTCTGTGTGGAATCTACTTCTTCCTCTCCCTCTGACTGCTGCTCCCCCTGCCTGTGCTCTCTCTCATTTTCTCTGTCGTGAGACACACAGAGAGGCAGAGACCCAAGCAGAGGGAGAAGCAGGCTCCATGCAAGGAGCCCAAAGTAAGACTCAAACCCGGGAATCCAGGATCACGCCTTGAACCAAAGGCAGACGCTCAACCGCTGAGCCACCCAGGCCTCCCAAAAAATAAATGAAATCTTAAATGTGTGCTTATCATATATGAACAGTTCAAATGTTGAACATTCCTTTAGTACCCAGTTTGAGAAACAAAATCAGTCACCTCTGTTTCTCTTAAACCCCCTTCCAGTCATCAACCCCCACCAAGTATAATCAGTCTCCTGAATTTTAATAGCATAAATAAGCACGATCTATATTTTTTATTGTTTGAATAATATTCTCTAGTACATATTTTGTAAAGCTGTTGTCACTTGACAACAAATAACAAATAACATTATTTGCAAGATTCACACATATTATTGCTTATAATTGTGGAATGTTCCTTCTCATTAATGTATGTTATATCATTGCTTGAATACATTTATCAGTTCTATGATGGATAATAGTATATTTCCAGGTTTTAGCTATTACAGTGATGCTATGAAGGTTCTAATACATCCTTTGCATTTTTGTTGAATACATACCTAGGAGTAAAATTGTTGGGTCCATTTTCCAAAGTACTTGTGGTTATTTACACTTCAACCAGAGTCTATGCAAGTTCTTATTTTTCCATATCTTTACCAATATTTGGTATCATTTACTCCAGGATACTAATGATGTACTGGCTTGTCCTATTGTTTTACCTATCATGTTTGTATTGGAGTCCAGTGTTTTTTTGTTTGTTTGTTTGTTTGTTGTTTTGTTTTGATGGAGTGAGGGTGTGGTATGAGACAGGTGTTAAGATGTTTTCCCATATGGCTCTCCAATTGAACCATTTATTGAAGAGACAGTCCTATTATGTAATATCACTTTTATCACAAATAGAGTGACAAGTCTGTATAAGTCTATTTCTAGAATGTCTATTTCTATTTCCGGAATGTTATTCTTGTTACAAAACCACACTGTCTTAATTACTATTGCTTTAGAATAAGTTTCACTATCTCATAAAGTTTTAATCTTTAACCTAGCTCTAAAATTGCAGCTATTTCTTTTTCTTGTATGTTTCCACGAAAAATTGTAGAATCAACTTGTCAACACACACACACACACACACACACACACACTCACACACACAAAACATACCTTGGGGATACTGAGATTTATATTGGCATTGGAGTGAGTCTACAGATTATTTTGAGGAGAACAGCCATGCTTACTAGTTTGAATATTCCAATCTATGAACATAGCATATTCCTCCATTTATTTGGACTGTCATTAACCTGCCTCAGTAGCATAGTTGTCAGTGTAGAGGTTTTGCATAATTTTCTATAGATTTATTCCTATACATATATATATATATATATATATATATATATATATATATATATATATATATATATATGTTGGCTTTTGATGTTGCGATGGTGGCTTACTTGGATTTACTCCATTATTCAAAATAAAAAAATATTTTTAGTCACTGTGTCATGAAGGAAAGCCAACGATTAATATAATTCTGTGAAAATAAGTTTTAAAATGTCACCTTATAAATAAAACTAATCTCCCACATACCATACTATATAAATATTTCAGTGGTTTAGAATCAAGACTTTCAACTATATCTTTAAAAGCAGAAAATTTCAGAAAATGAGGTCTTATTTTATTTTTTTAATATTTTATTTATTTATTTGACACAGAGAGATCATCATCAGGGGAAGCAGCTGGCAGAGGGAGAGGGAAAAGCAGGCTCCCCACCTGGCAGGGACCCCAATGTGTGCTTGATCCCAGAGCCCTGGGATCATGACCTGAGCTGATGGCAGACACTTACCTGACTGAGTCACCCAGGTGCCCCAGAAAATGAGATTTTAAGGATTTTTTTAAAAATTTATTTATTCATGGACACAAAGAGAGGCATAACATGGGCAGAGGGAGAGGCAGGCTCCTTGCAAGGAGCCTGAAGTGGGACTGGATTCCAGAACCCTGGATCACAATCTGAGCCAAAGGCAGATGCTCAAGCTTGAGCTACCCAGGTGCCTGATAATGAGACTTTAAAGTAATCAGGACATCCCTGTCTTGTTCCTGATCTTAGGGGAAAGGCTCCCAGGGCTTCCCCATTGAGAATATTTGCTGTGGGCTTTTCATAGATGGCTTTTAAGATGGTGAGGAATGTTCCGTCTATCCCTACACTCTGAAGAGTTTTGATCAGGAATGGATGCTGTATTTTGTCAAATGCTTTCACTGCATCTAATGAGAGGATCATATGGTTCTTGGTTTTTCTCTTGCTGATATGATCGATCACATTGATTGTTTTACGAGTGTTGAACCAGCCTTGTGTCCCGGGGATAAATCCTACTTGGTCATGGTGAATAACTTTCTTAATGTACTGTTGGATCCTATTGGCTAGTATCTTGTTGAGAATTTTTGCATCCATGTTCATCAGGGATATTGGTCTGTAATTCTCCTTTTTGGTGGGGTCTTTGTCTGGTTTTGGAATTAAGGTGATTCTGGCCTCATAGAACGAATTTGGAAGTACTCCATCTCTTTCTATCTTTCCAAAAAGCTTTAGTAGAATAGGTATGGTTTCTTTTTTTTTTGTTTGTTTTAATTTTATTTATTTATGATAGGCACACAGTGAGAGAGAGAGAAGCAGAGACATAGGCAGAGGGAGAAGCAGGCTCCATGCACCGGGAGCCCGATGTGGGATTCGATCCCGGGTCTCCAGGATCGCGCCCCGGGCCAAAGACAGGCGCCAAACCGCTGCGCCACCCAGGGATCCCGGTATGGTTTCTTCTTTAAACGTTTGATAGAATTCCCCAGAGAAACCATCTGGCCCTGGACTTTTGTGTCTTGGGAGGTTTTTGATGACTGCTTCAATTTCCTCCCTGGTTATTGGCCTGTTCAGGTTTTCTATTTCTTCCTGCTCCAGTTATGGTAGTTTGTGGCTTTCCAGAAATGCATCCATTTCTTCTAGATTGCCTAATTTATTGGCGTACAATGTTGATAATATGTTTTTAAAATCATTTGTATTTCCTTGGTGTTGGTAGTGATCTCTCCTTTCTCATTCATGATTTTATTAATTTGAGTCTTCTCTCTCTTCTTTTTAATAAGGCTGGCTAATGGTTTATCTATCTTATTAATTCTTTCAAAGAACCGACTCCTGGTTTTGTTGATCTGTTCCACAGTTCTTCTGGTCTCAATTTCATTGAGTTCTGCTCGAATCTTTATTAACTCTCCTCTTCTACTGGGTGTAGGATCTATTTGCTGTTTTTTCTCTAGCTCCTTTATGTGTAAGGTGAGCTTTTGTATTTGAGTTATTTCCAGTTTTTGAATGGGTGCTTGTATTGCGATGTATTTCCCCCTCAGGACTGCTTTTGCGGCATCCCAAAGATTTTGAACAGTTGTATCTTCATTCTCATTAGTTTCCATGAATCTTTTTAATTCTTCCTTAATTTCCTGGTTGACCCTTTCATCTTTTAGTAGGATGGTCCTTAACCTCCACGTGTTTGAGGTCCTTCCAAACTTCTTGTTGTGATTTAGTTCTAATTTCAAGGCATTACCGTCTGAGAATATGCAGGGGACGGTCCCAATCTTGGTATCAGTTCAGGCCCGATTTGTGACCCAGTATGTGGTCTATTCTGGAGAAAGTTCCATGTGCACTTGAAAAGAATGTGTATTCAGTTGAGTTTGGATGTAAAGTTCTGTAGATATCTGTGAAATCCATCTGGTACAGTGTATCATTTAAAGCTCTCGTTTCTTTGGAGATGTTGTGCTTAGAGGACTTATCGAGTATAGAGAGCTAGATTGAAGTCACCAAGTATAAGTGTATTATTATCTAAGTATTTCTTCACTTTGATTATTGATTGACTGATATATTTGGCAGCTCCCACATTCGGGGCATATATATTGAGGATTGTTAAGTCCTCTTGTTGGAAGATCCTTTAAGTATGATATAGTGTCCCTCTTCATCTCTCACTATAGTCTTCGGGGTAAATTTTAGTTTATCTGATATAAGGATGGCTACCCCTGCTTTCCTTTGAGGACCATTTGAATGGTAAATGGTTCTCCAACGTTTTATTTTCAGGCTGTAGGTGTCCTTCTGTCTAAAATGAGTCTCTTGTAGACAGGAAATAGATGGGTCCTGCTTTTTTATCCAGTCTGAAACCCTGCACCTTTTGACGGGGTCATTAAGCCCGTTCACGTTCAGAGTTACTATTGAAATATATGAGTTTAGTGTCATCATGATATCTATTCAGTCCTTGTTTCTGTGGATTGTTCCACTGAACTTCTTCTTAAAGGGGAATTTTAAGAGTCCCCCTTAAAATTTCTTGCAGAGCTGGTTTGGAGGTCACATATTCTTTCAGTTCCTGCCTTTCTTGGAAGCTCTTTATCTCTCCTTCCATTTTGAATGAGAGCCTTGCTGGATAAAGTATTCTTGGTTGCATGTTCTTCTCATTTAGGACCCTGAATATATCCTGCCAGCCCTTTCTGGCCTGCAAGGTCTCTGTGGAGAGGTCTGCTGTTACCCTAATATTCCTCCCCATAAAAGTAGGGATTTCATGTCTCTTGCTGCTTTAAGGATCTTCTCTTTATCTTTGGAATTTGCAAGCTTAACTACTAGATGTCAGGTGTTGAAAGGTTTTTATTGATTTTAGGGGGGGCGGGGATCTCTCTATTTCCTGGATCTGAATGCCTGTTTCCCTTCCCAGATTAGGAAAGTTTTCAGCTATGATTCGTTCAAATACATATTCTGGTCCTCTGGCCCTTTCAGCATCCTCAGGAACCCCAATTAAACGTAGTTTTTTCTTCCTCAGGCTGTCACTTATTTCCCTTAATCTATCCTCATGATCTTTAATTATTTGTCTCTTTTTTCCTCAGTTTCCCTCTTTGCCATCAACTGGTCTTCTATGTCACTCACTCGTTCCTCCACCTAGTTAACCCTCATCGTTAGGACTTCTAATTTGGATTGCATCTCATTCAATTGATTTTTAATTTCTGCCTGATTAGGGATCCCTGGGTGGCGCAGCAGTTTGGCACCTGCCTTTGGCCCAGGGCGTGATCCTGGAGACCCGGGATTGAATCCCATGTCGGGCTCCCGGTGCATGGAGCCTGCTTCTCCCTCTGCCTGTGTCTCTGCCTCTCTCTCTATCTCTCTGTGACTATCATAAATAAATAAAAATTAAAAAATAATAATAATAATTTCTGCCTGATTAGATCTAAATTCTGCAGTCATGAAGTCTCTTGAGTCCTTTATGCTTTTTTTCTAGAGCCACCAGTAGCTGTATAATAGTGCTTCTGATTTGGCTTTCTGACATTGAGTTGTAATCCAGATTTTGTAACTCTGTGGGAGAGAGGACTGTTTCTGATTCTTTCTTTTGAGGTGAGGTTTTCCTTCTAGTCATTTTGCTCAGTGCAGAGTGGCCAAAAACAAGATGTATTGGGAAAAGGAGAAAAAGAGAGAGAAAGAAGGAAAGAAAAGAGAAAAAGAAAAAAGAAAAAAGAAAGAAAGAGAATAAAAAGAGAAAGAAAAAGAAAGGGGAAAAAAGGGTGGGGGAAGCAAACAGAAATCAAAAAGAAAAGAAAAAAAATACAGGGGAGTATCTTCTGATTCTGTATACTTTAAGTCCCTTGACTTCCCCTGGAACTGGTCCCTCTAGGTGGTCTTCTGGGGGAGGGGCCTGCTGTGCTGATTTTCAGGTGTTAGCCCTTGGGGGAGCTGCTGTGCCCCTGCCTGGTGCAGGGCTCAGTGGGGGTTGTTGACCCCGTTAGGCCGCAGGAGGAACACCCCAGTGGCGGCGGCAGCTCTGGAGCCCTGGAGTCAGCCCCTGCAGTAACTCCGGGACTCTCTGTCTGCAGGGCCTGGAGGCTCCAGGTAGGGCCGCGATCTGCTCAGCTCAGGTCAGGAGCGTCCTTGCTCTCCTGGGCCCTCCCGGCCTCTGCCTGTCCCTGGGGGAGGCCGGATCCTGGGCTGTGTCCCAGCCCCTGTGCTCCGGGGCCTGCGCTGTTGGATTCGCGCTCCCGCCCCGCAGACCCCTCCGCGGAGCCGCTGCCCGAGCCCCTCCGAGCTGCTCCGGGAGCCGCACTAAGATCAGGAACAAGACAGGGATGTCCACTCTCACCACTGCTGTTCAACATAGTACTGGAAGTCCTCTCCTCACCAATCAGACAACAAAAAGACATTAAAGACATTCAAATTGGTAAAGAAGAAGTCCAACTCTCCCTCTTCGCGGATGACATGATACTCTACATAGAAAACCCAAAAGCCTCCACCCCCAGATTGCTAGAATTCATACAGCAATTTGGGAGCGTGGCAGGATACAAAGTCAATGCCCAGAAGTCAGTGGCATTTCTATACACTAACAATGAGACTGAAGAAAGAGAAATTAAGGAGTCAATCCCATTTACAATTGCACCCAAAAGCATAAGATACCTAGGAATAAACCTAATCAAAGAGGTAAAGGATCTCTACCCTAAAAACTATAGAACACTTCTGAAAGAAATTGAGGAAGACACAAAGAGATGGAAAACTATTCCATGCTCATGGATTGGCAGAATTAATATTGTGAAAATGTCAATGTTACCCAGGGCAATTTACACGTTTAATGCAATCCCTATCAAAATGCCATGGACTTTCTTCAGAGAGTTAGAACAAATTATTTTAAGATTTGTGTGGAATCAGAAAAGACCCCGAATAGCCAGGGGAATTTTAAAAATTAAACCATATGTGGGGGCATCACAATGCCAGAATTCAGGTTGTACTACAAAGCTGTGATCATCGAGACAGTGTGGTACTGGTACAAAAACAGACACATAGATCAATGGAACAGAATAGAGAACCCAGAAGTGGACCCGGAACTTTATGGTCAACTAATATTCAATAGAGGAAAGACTATCCTTTGGAAGAAAGTCTCTTCAATAAATGGTGCTGGGAAAATTGGACATCCACATGCAGAAGAATGAAACTAGACCACTCTCTTGCACCATACACAAAGATAAACTCAAAATGGATGAAAGATCTAAATGTGAGACAAGATTCCATCAAAATCCTAGAGGAGAACACAGGCAACACCCTTTTTGATCTCAGCCACAGTAACTTCTTGCAAGATACATCCACAAAGGCAAAAGAAACAAAAGCAAAAATGAACTATTGGGACTTCATCAAGATAAGAAGCTTTTGCACAGCAAAGGATACAGTCAACAAAACTAAAAGACAACCTACAGAATGGGAGAAGAAATTTGCAAATGATGTATCAGATAAAGGGCTAGTTTCCAAGATCTATAAAGAACTTACTAAACTCAACACCAAAGAAACAAACCATCCAATCATGAAATGGGCAAAAGACATGAAGAGAAATCTCAGAGAGGAAGACATAGACATGGCCAACATGCACATGAGAAAATGCTCTGCATCACTTGCCATCAGGGAAATACAAATCAAAACCACAATGAGATACCACCTCACACCAGTGAGAATGGGGAAAATTAACAAGGCAAGAAACCACAAATGTTGGAGAGGATGCAGAGAAAAGGGAACCCTCTTGCACTGTTTGTGGGAATGTGAACTGGTGCAGCCACTCTGGAAAACTGTGTGGAGGTTCCTCAAAGAGTTAAAAATAGACCTGCCCTACGACCCAGCAATTGCACTGTTGGGGATTTACCCCAAAGATTCAGATGCAATGAAACGCCGGGACACCTGCACCCCGATGTTTCTAGCAGCAATGTCCACAATAGCCAAACTGTGGAAGGAGCCTCATTGTCCATCGAAAGATGAATGGATAAAGAAGATGTGGTCTATGTATACAATGGAATATTACTCAGCCATTAGAAACGACAAATACCCACCATTTGCTTCAACATGGATGGAACTGGAGGGTATTATGCTGAGTGAAGTAAGTCAATAGGAGAAGGACAAACATTATATGTTCTCATTTATTTGGGAATATAAATTATAGTGAAAGGGAATATAAGGGAAAGGTGAAGAAATGTATGGGAAATATCAGAAATGGAGACAGAACATAAAGACTCCTAACTCTGGGAAACTAACTAGGGGTGGTGGAAGGGGAGGAGGGCAGGGGGTGGGGGTGAATGGGTGATGGGCACTGAGGAGGGCACTTGACGGGATGAGCACTGGGTGTTATTCTGTATGTGGCAAATTGAACACCAATAAAAAATAAATTTATTATAAAAAATAATAAAGTAATGAGGAAAAGTCACTCTTCCACACTTCTTTTTTTAGTAGTTTGCAACTAGTGGATTTCTTTTTTGTTTTTTAAGATTTTATTTATTTATTCATGAGACACAGAGAGAGAGAGAGAGAGAGAGGCAGAGACACAGGCAGAGGGAGAAGCAGGCTCCATGCAGGGAGCCTGACATGGGACTGGATCCCAGGTCTCCAGGATCACACCCTGGGCTGAAGGTGGCACTAACCCACTGAGCCACCAGGGCTGCCCTTCTTCTAGACTTCTGTTCTTCAATATCCTTCTCAAATTGCTATTGTACAGCTTCCATTAGAATAGCTTCAAAATCAGAGAATTCATTTTCTCTTGAGTCCACTCCTTCAGATATTAAAGACTCCTTATAGTGACCCCAAAAATCTCTCTCCATGTAGTTTGCACCCTTTGGTTCTTATTTTAATCCAGAATCAATACAGAACCAGTCTCTATCTTCTTCCATAGATAATTCTTGAGATCATCGGAGCAGTGTCTGTGTCCTTATGCTTCTCCCCGTCCGTTCTCTGGGCTAAGTGTTTTCCTTCATTCAATAAAACATGATTTTCACCTTGATGATTAGCCTTCTCTGAATATACCCCAAGACTTTCATGTACTTTTCACACTTCTCAGTGTGCTGCCCATTATTTAGTTGTGATCTCAAAAAAAGTAGACCAGGGATATCTTTTCATTTTGAATTAGGTGCCCTACTACTATCAACACACTGAAGTTGTGGTGTCATCAGAGAAGCTGCCTGGCAGGACATTCAGAGGCCTTCCAAACGGATATTTACATTGATTTCATCAATGTCATACCTTGGTTTTGCCTAACTTTGGTAGAAGTAGGGACTTCTGCTCTGGGGATGTAATCATACCAACCTTGAAAGGGAAGATTTTCCATCCATGTCATGTATTGTAGCTGGTCTTCTCTCCCTGAAAGAAAAACACTTCCTGCCAAATAAAATTATAATCATAATATTGATTTGTGTGCATAAAATTAGGGCAAGGGGCATTATTAGTTCCAAGTGTAATATTTTTAGAGGGCTGATAGTAAGAAATATCACTCATCAGAATAGAGAGACCCCTCCCACTGAAACCACGCAGGGTGAATCTTTTATCAATGTATTCTCTCTCCATCCCAGGGCTGAGTGGAAGGACTATTGACATTGATTGCTGAATGGTCTTACTTTTCTATATTTTATGCTAATACCTGTTTCTAATAAATCTTTTTAGAATCCTTAGCATCTTTTGCCTTGCTCTATTCTGAAGGCCAAAGGTGACTTTGAATCTCTCTTATCATTTTAGGTGGATGTTATAACGTAATTCTTAGAGACTGTCCTTATTTCTGTTTTCCAAATTCCAAGAAAGCTCCTCACTATCACCCACATGAATTTATTCAACCAAGTAACTAGTCACAAAAATGATGGTCATGTAGCCATATGCATATGTAAGACCTTCTCTGGACCTTTTCCATCTGGTCCCTCTGTGCCATCTATTGGGAGCTACAGTGGATTCTGGATGGTTTGACCACGGGAGTGATGTGATTAACATTTCCCCTTCAGATATCCATCATCCTGGAGTATCTGAGAGGGCCAGTGATATCTCTGATTAGACGTCCCTGTCTGCACAGCTTTATAGTGAAGGAAAGAGATCCGTTCTCTCCAGTGTCCCATTGTTTCCTATTCTAAGGCATCTTCAATTACAGTTAAAAGCACTTGGTTCTCTCAAGACTATGAAGAATCGGGCACTAATAGAGGTATAAAAGCAGTTTTAAAGTCCTCATGTTTACCATAAATATCCAAAGAGAAATTCTTTTGAATATCTTTACATCTGTGTAAGATAATATTGTCTATTTCTGGAGTTCCTCCAGACTCTCTAGAGACCTTAACAATATGCCTTGACCCTACATATTGGCTAAAATGTAACTTTGGTGACTCAGGCAACAGTTCTCTATATTTTAATGTCCTTACAGAATTCCTCAACAGAGCTATATACGTAAATGCTAAAGGGGTAATCTATTTTATACAGCCACTTTGAAGATATGAATACAAATTGGGGAGGAAGGTGAAGATGAGAAGCAATGCTGTAAGGAAAATGTGTATCTCTGTAAAAGTTAATTGTGATGATAATTACTTTCTGCTTTGGAAGCACATAGATGATGTTGGCTCTTACAATGGAATTTGTTCAAAGAAATAAAATAGATTGGGCTATTCAACAGTGACTGGATTGTTCATTATGTTAAGAATGAAAAGCAATCTTGTAAAATGTCATCTTTTGCATTTATTTTAATTTTCCAAGAACATTTATGCCAACTAAATGTAAAATTTCCCCAATATCACTCCTACCTCATTAAAGGGGAAAAATAATATGGCTAAATGCCTTTGACAAGTAGTCATATTATTTAAATAATTATCACTGTCTTTGTCACCAGAGATACAGACAAGGAAAAATCAGGTGAAGGCATAAAAGGGAGATTCAAGATAGTTGTCAATAATGGGAAGCTAAGGAGGAAGAAGTTCAGTGACAAATTCACCTTCTGGGGCAAACAGCAGTTACCTGCAAAGCTCTGCCTCTCCTGGAAGTATTGTGTTCCTTATATCCCTTTGTCACACATGTACTCCCTTTAACAAAGATTCAGAAAAGGGACTAAAACAGTGCAAAAGAATAAGCCATTTTCTGTTTTGGAGACACCAACCCACAAAAGTGCAAATTTCTGTTTCTAGTCATCTGCTTCCAGTATAGACTGAGCACAAATGTGCGGTCATGCCTGTGTTGTTGGATTGTTTCTGCTGAAGTCTTCCCTCCCAAATTGGGACCCTGTGGGTCTGTCTGTGCAATATTGGCCTGTACAACCTTCAGTGACTTCTGTTTGTGAACACTGATTGGTTTGAACTTTTAGAAGTAGTCCCTGGCTTGAATGCTGAGCCTGAAAATCCTTCTTATATTTCCAGGAGGGCTTCATACTCATACTTTTTTCATTGAAATATAATTGGCATAACATTATATTAATTATAGGGTATATAATGTAATGATTGGATATTTGAACATATTACAAAATGGTAACCTCAGTTAAGTCCAGTTAATGTCCATCAACATACATAGTTATAATTTTTTTCTTGTGATGAGAATTTTCAAGATCTACTCTCCTATTGCATATTCAAATATGCAATACATTATTAACAATAGTCACCCTGTTGTACATTACATCCCCATAACTTATCATGAAACTGGAAATATGGGGTCACCTGAGTGGCTCAATGGTTGAGTGTCTGACTTCGGCTCAGGTCATGATCCCAGGGTCATGGGATCAAATCCCACATCAAACTGCCGTCAGGGAGACTGCTTCTTCCTCTGCCTAGGTCTCTGCCTCTCTCTCTCTCTCTCTCTCTGTCTGATGAATAAGAAATAAATAAAATCTTTTAAAACAAAATCTTTTGATTTCCTTTACCCTTTTTTGCCTACTCCTCACCTCAGACAACCACCAGTCTGTTCTCTATATCTAGGATCTTCAGTTTTTTGTTTTTTGTTTTTGTTTTGTAGTAGAGTTGAGACACAAATCCATACATTATGCTATGCTCACCTGAAGTGTAGCTACCATCTACCACCACACATGCTATTATAATACTATTGGCTATATTCCCTATGCTGTACCTTTTATTCTTATGACTTATTTATTCCATAACTGGAAGCCTGTATCTCCCACTCCCCCTCACTCATTTTGTCCATTCCCCACTAACCTTCCTCTCTGGCAAACATCAGTTTCTTATCTATATTTGTGATCTGTTACAGCTTTGTTAGATCATATGTTTTGTTTTTTGATTCCAAAGAGAAACAAAATCATATGGTATTTTATGACTTGCATAATACCCTCTAGGTTCATCCATGCTGTTACAAATGCCAAGATATCCTTTTTTCTAGCTGAGTAATATTCCATTTTATATACATACACCACAACCTCTTTATTCATCCATCATCGGACACTTGGATTGCTTGCATCTCTTGCACATAAACTGCTGCTATAAACATAGTAGTGTACATGACTTTTCAAAATAGTATTTTTATTTATTGGGGGGTGATGCACAGTAGTAGAATTACTGAATCAAATGGTAGTTCTATTATTTTGAGAGGAAACTTCATACTGTTTTCCACAGAGGCTGTACCAATTGTCATCCCCACCAAAAGTGTATGAGGTGTTCTTTTTCTTCACTTCTTACCAACACTTATTTCTTATATTTTTTATTTTAGCCATTCTGACAGGTATAAGATGATAGCAAATGGTTTTGATTTGCATTTCCCTAATGATTGGTGATGTTGAGCATCTATTTCATGTGTCTGTTGGACATCCATATGTCTTCTTTGGAAAATATCTATTCAAGCCCTCTGCCCACTTTTTATTTTTTATTTTTTTTAATTTTTTTTTTTATTTATGATAGTCATACAGAGAGAAAGAGAGAGAGGCAGAGACACAGGCAGAGGGAGAAGCAGGCTCCATGCACCGGGAGCCTGATGTGGAATTCGATCCCGGGTCTCCAGGATCGCGCCCTGGGCCAAAGGCAGGCGCCAAACCGCTGCGCCACCCAGGGATCCCTCTGCCCACTTTTTAATTGGGTTATTTATTAGTACTGAGTTGCTTAAGCTCCTTATATATTTTAGATATTAATCTCTTACAGATATATCATTTGTGGATATCTTCTCCCATTCATTGGATTGCCTTTTTGATTTATCAATGGTATCCTTTGCTGTGCAAAAGTTTCTTATTTTGGTATAGTCCCAATCATTTATTTTGCTTTTGTTTTGCAGCCTCAAACCTAGCTAGAAAAACTATGGCAGATCTCAGATTTGTGTCAGCTTTCTTCTAGGAATTTCATGTGATTTGGGGCCTCACATTTATGTCTTTAATCCATTTTGAGTTTATTTTTGTGTATGGTGTTAGAAAGTGGTCCAGTTTCATTCTTTTGCATGTAGCTGTCCAGTTTTCCTAGCACCATTTATTGAGGAGACTGTCTTTTCCTCTTTGTACATTATACTCTTGTCTCCTTTGTTGTATATTCATCGACCATATAAGCATAGATTTATTTCTGGGCTTTATTCTTCTCCATTGATATGCATGTCTATTTTTGTGCCAGCATGAACTATTTTGATTATTAGAGTTTTGTAGTATATCTTGAAATCTTGGACTGTGTTACCATCAGCTTTGTTCTTTTCCAGGATTTCATTGGCTATTCAAGCTCTTTTGGGGTTCCATTACAAATTTTAGGAATATTTATTCTAGTTCTATAAAAAATGCTGCTTTTTTTAATGCTGTTGGTATTTTGATAGGAATTGCATTTAATCTGTAGATTGCTTTGGATAGTATGAACATTTGAACAATATTCTTCTAATCCATGAGCATGGAAAATCTCTCTATTTGTGTTGTCTTTATGTTATCAGTGTTTTATAGTTTTCAGAGTACAGATCTTGCACCTCCTTGATTAAGTTTTTTCTAGGTATTTTTCCTTTTTTGTGCAATTGTAAGTGGAACTGTTCTCTTAAATTTTCTTTTTTACTATTTCATTATTAGCGTATTGAAATGCAGCCGATTTCTGGGTATCTTGTATCTTGAAACTTTACTCAATTTATTTATTATTTACAAGAATTTTTTGATGGAGTCTTCAGGGTTTCCTATGTATAGTATCATGTCTTCTGGAAACAGTGAGAGTTTGCCTTCTTCCTTACCAATTTAGATGCCTTTTATTTCTTGTCTGATTGCCACAGCTAGAACTTCTGGTACTATGTTGAATAAAGTGGTAAGAGTAGACATCTTTGTTTTATTCCTGACCTTTAAGGAAAAGTTCTCAGTTTTTCACCATTGAGTATGATGTTAGCTGTGGGTCTCTTATATATGGCCTTTTATTATGTTGAGGTATGTTCCTTTTAAGTACACCTTATAGAGATGATTTATCATGAACAAATATTGAATTTTACCAATTTTTTTCTGTATTTATTGAGATAATCATATGATTCTTGTTTTGTTGATGTGGTATGATATTGATTGATTTGCAAATATTGACTATCATTAAATCCCCACAATAAATCCCACTTGACTGTGATGAAAGCTCCTTTTAATGTAATGTTGAATGTGCTTTGCCAATATTTTGCTGAGGAATTTTGCATCTTATTCATCAAGGATATTATCTGTAGTTCTTATTTTTTTTTAGTATTT
This sequence comes from Vulpes lagopus, assembly GCF_018345385.1. Lineage (NCBI taxonomy): Eukaryota > Metazoa > Chordata > Mammalia > Carnivora > Canidae > Vulpes > Vulpes lagopus. Next base: position 136,216,483 of record NC_054827.1, on the reverse strand, counting down.
TTGTCTGGTTTTGGTATCAGGGTAATGCTGGCTAGTCAAATATACCAGTCAAAGATAATGTTTCCTTATTGATACTCTCCCTAGACAATTTATCCATTCGTGTAAGTGGGGTGTTAATATCCCCTACTATTACTATATTGGTCAATTTCTCACTTTATGTCTGTTAACATTTTATTTATGTGTAAAGTGTGCCAATGATGGGTGCAATGTTACTTACAATTGTTGTATCCTTCTGTTGAATTGAGCCCTTAAGCACTATGTAATGTCCTTCTTTGTCTCTTATTAAAGTCTTTGTTTATTTTGAGTGATCTAAGTAATGCTATTCTGGCTTTTTTTTTTTCTTCTATTTACATGGAAAGTCTTTTTCCATCTTTTTACTTTCAGCCTGTATGTGTCTTTAGGACTGAAGTAAGTCTCTTGAAGGGATCATATAAATAGCTCTTGCTTGTTATTTTACCCACTCCACTACCCTATATCTTTTGATTGGAACATTTAGACCATTTACATCTAAAGTGATTATTGATGGGTATGTACTTATTGCCATTTGTTCATTGTTTTGTGGGTGTTGTTCTTTTGGTTTGTTTCAAGCTGGGGTGTTCTGGGGGCTCTCCAAACAGAGAGTCAGCTGAAGCTAAAGTGGTTGCCTGACAGAGTGTCTCAGGGTCTTCAGCACCAGGATTGCCCTGGTGGGTGGCTGGAGCTGAGGTGTGGGGTATGGATTGGGGGAGGTCTCAGGGTACACCATGCAGAGGTTGCCCAGGTGGAGTGGCTAAAGGTGAAGCAGACTTGAGTTAGGAAGTCCTGGAACATTCTGTGATGAAGGTAACCTAGCAAGTTGTCTGAAGTGGAGCATCCAAAGTTGTATGGACCTGGAGTGTATTCTAGGATGCTTTGCATTTATCACTTTGGCATGATGACTGGAGCTGTAATGAGTGCTGACCTGGGGTGTCCTGGGGTGTGCCACTCTGGGGCTACCTTGATGGAGTGGCTGGGGCTGAGGTAGGCTAGGTTGGGGCTTACTGAGGTGCTAGACCAACTAATATGTACAGACTCTGCTGCCATACACACTATTAAGGTAGAAAGAGAACATAAACTGTAGCTCTTGCCCGCCCCTCTGACCGGAAGAGAGTTTCAGCAGCTCCCCACTGATTGGCAAGGTTCTAGGGCTGATTTCTCTATATTCTACCCACCGTTTTAAAGCACTGATTTTTTTTTTTTCCTGTGTCCCAGAGTATCTAAAGCTGATATGGGCTAGGAGCCTGGGGCTTGCTGGGACAGCATGTCAGCTATGGCATCCAGACCCTGCTCTAATCTATGCTATCAGGGTGGAGGAGAGTGTAAACTGAGGTGCTTACCAGCCCCTCTGACCCAAAGAGAGTTCCAGAGCTCTCCCACCATTTGATGGAATTCTAAGCCTGGGCCCATTATAATTAGTTACAGTTAAAACAAAAATATTTTTATTTATTTGAGAGAGAGAGAGAGAGAGAGAGAAAGAGCATATTGAGTGGTGAGGGGTGGGTGGATAGAGTGAGAGGGAGAAGAAGACTCCTTACTGAGCAAGGAGCCTAATGCAGGGCTTGATCGTAACCTAAGTCAAAGACAGACACTTAACCAATCAAGACACCTAGGTGCCCTTTTAGCTGCTCTTTTAAACCACAGCTTTTTTTCCCATGTCTCAGGGCAGACAAATCTGCTTACTGTCCCTCCAACTGCCATCACCTCAGCAATGAGGATGTGAGTTCCCTTTGTTACTGTGTCTCTGTCTCTCTTGCTATTTTCTATGTGGACTAATTTTTGTTGTATAGAAGCTGTATAGCAGGAACAGCTTTATAAATAGATGTAGATTTGGTATGTCCATGGAAGAGATGAGTTCAGGGTCTTTCTATGTTGGCATCTTGGACCAGAACCTTGTTGGGTGGTTTGGTTTTTGTTTACTTTCCTCTCTCTGACTTATTTTCACGTAACATAATGCCCTCAAGGTCCATCCATGCTGTTGCAAATGGCAAGAATTAATTTTTATGACTGAATATTTTATTTATAATGTATACCACATACTTCTCCATTCAGCCATTGATGGACAGTTAGGTTGTTTCTATGTCTTGGCTTGTGTAAATAATGCTGCAATGAACAAGAGGAGGCATAAATCTTTTTAAATTACTGTTTTCGTTTATCAAATAAATACCCAGAAGCAGAAATGCTGGATCATATGCTAATTCTAGTTTCAATATTCTAGGAACTTCCATGTTTCCACAGTGGCTATACCATTCTGACCAACTGTGCACAGCATTCTCTTTTCTTCACATTTCTTACCACCACTTGTTATCTCTTGTGGTTTTGATAATATAGATACTAACAGATAGGAAGTTATACTCCATTATGGTTTTGATTTGCATTTCCCTGATAATTAACTATGTGGACCATCTTTTCATGTGCTTGTTGGTCATCTGTATGTATTCTTTGGCAAAATTTCTACTCAAGTCCTCTGCCCATCTTTTTAATTAGTTTTTGTCTTTGTTTCTTCCTATTGAGTTATATGAATTATTTATATATTGGTCCTAACCCTTCATAAGATAAGTGATTTGCAGATATTTTTTTCCCATTCAGTAGGCTGCCTTTTCATTCTGTTGATGTTTGCTGTCTACTAATTTTTTTTTAGTTAAATATAGTCCTACTTGTTTATTTTTGGTTTTGTTGACTTTGCTTTCAGTGTCAAATTAAAAAAAAAAATCATCACCATTACTGATATCAAGGAGCTTACCACTTATGTTTTTTTCTAGGAATTTTATGGTTTAAGCTCTTATGTTTAAGACTTTAATCCATTTTGAGTTAATTTTTGTATAAAATGGATCCAATTTCATTCTTTTGGATGCAGCTGTTAGGTTTTCCCAACGCCATTTATTGAAGAGCCTATTATTTTCCCAGCATATATTTTTGGCTCTTTTGTAATAAACTCACACAAATATGATCAATTAATTTATTTCTGGGCTCTCATTTTTTTTTCCAGTGATGTATGTGTCTGTTTTTATGCCAATGACATAATGTATTTTTTACTATTGCTTTGCAATATATTTTGAAATCAGAAAGCATGATGCCTCCAGCTTTGTTTATTCTTAAGATTATTTCAGCCCTTTGCAGTCTTTGTGATCCCAGACAAATTTTAGGATTTTGTTTTTCTGTGAAAAATACCAGTAGAATTTTGAGAGGAACTGCGTTGAATCTGTAGAGGGCTTTGGTAGTAGGGAAATCTAAAAAAAAAAAAAAAAAAAAAAAAAAAAAAAAAAAAAAAAAAAAAGATTAATTCTCCCAATCCCCATGAGCATGGAGTATGTTTTAATTCATTTGTTTCATCTTCAATTTCTTTCATCAATATCTTCTAATTTTTTGTTATAGATCTTTTACCTTCTTGGTTAAATTTATTTCTAGAGACTTTATTATTCTTAATATAAATAACACAACAGATTTGTACATTTTGATTTGTGGCTCCTAAAATTTTACCGAATTTATTAGTTCTAACAGTTGTTTTTTTTTTTTTTTTTTTGAGTTCTAACAGTTCTTTAGTGGAGTATTTAGAGTTTCCTATGTATAATACTATATCAATGATGAATAATGAGTTTTAACTTTTCCTCTCCAATGTGGATGTCTTTTATTTCTTTTTCTTGCCTATTTACTCTGGCTAGGACTTCTAGTACTATGCTGAGTAAAAGGCAAGAGGAGGTATCTTTGTCCTGTTCTTTGATCTAATGAAAACCTTTCAGCTTTCACCACTGAATGTGATGTTAGTTGTGTGCCTGTCATAGTTGGCTTTATGTTTAGGTGTGTTCCTTCTAAACTAATTTTGTTGAAATTTTTTATCAGAAATCAATATTGAATTTTGTTACATGCTTTATCTATTGAGATGATTGCAGATTTTTATTCTTTTAGTAAACTTGGTGTGTGATATTGATTGATTTATAGATGTTGAACCATCCTTGCATCCCTGGAATAAATCCCATTTGATCCTGGTGTAGAATTCTTTTAATGTATTGTTAAAATTGGTTTACTAATATTTTTGAGGATTCTTGCTTATATGTTTTTTGGGGATACTGGCCCATGGCTTTCTTGTAATATCTTAGTGTGGTTTTGCTCTCAGGATAATACTGACCTTTTTTTTTTAAGACTTTATTTATTTATTTATTCATGAGAGACACAGAGAGAGAGGCAAAGACATAGGGAGAGGGAGAAGCAGGTTCTATGCAGGAAGCCCAATGCAAGACTCAATCCCAGTACTCCAGGATCATGTGCTGAACCAAAGGCAGACACTTAACCACTGAGCCACCCGGACATCCCTAATACTTACTGGCCTTTTAAAATGAGTTAGGAAATGTTCCTTTCTTGTTGTTTCATTTTTTTGTTTTTTGTTTTTTTCTTTGGAAGAAAGAGACTCAGAGAGGGGGCAAGGGGAGAGGGAGAGAGAGAGAAAATCCTAGGCAGATATCATAATGAGTTGGAGCCTGACACAGAGCTTGATCTCAAGACCCTGAGATTATTACCTGAGCTGAAATCAAGAGTCAGATGTTTAGCCAACTGAGCCACCCAGATGCCCCAGGATTAATATTCTTTTTTGAATATTTAGAAAAATTCACCAAAGAAGCAGTCTGATCCTGGATTTCTGTTTGTTGGAAGGTTTTTGATTACTGATTCAATCTCACTGCTAGTAATTGGTCTATCCAAATTTTTTATTTCATCATCAGTCTTGATAGGCTAGAGATTTCTTGGAATTTATCCATTTATTCTAAATTATCAAATTTACCGGCATATAATTATGCATATTGGTCTCTTATCATTCTTTTTATTTCTGTAATATCATTTTCAATGTCTCCCCTTTCACGATTTTGTGGGGTTTTTTTCTTTTTTTTGTTTATTATATTTAAAGATTTATCAATCTAGTTTACTTCTTGTCATTTATTTCTTGTTTCAAACCACTATTGTTGGGAAAGGTGCTTGATATGTTTTCAGTCTTCTTTAAATTATTAAGACTTGTCTTGAGTCATAACCTATGATCTATCTGGAGAATACTCTGTGAGCACTTGAGGAGAACATGTATTCTGTTTACTTTGAATGGAATATTCTGCTTATATCTTTTAAGTTCATCTGGTTTAATTTGTCATTTAAAGCCGATATTTCCTTATTGATTTTCTATCTCGATGATATATCCATTGAATGTAAGCAGAATATTAAAGTCCCCTACTATTATTATATTGTGATCTCTCCCTTTAGATCGTTAATATTTGTCTTAGAGTTGATCATTGAACAACATGGTGGTTAGGGGCACTGGCTCTGCATGCAGTGAAAAATTTATATGTAACTTTTAGTTCCCCAAAATCTTAACTACAAATAGCCTACTGTTGACTGGAAGCCTTACTGATAACATAAATAGTCTATCAACACTCATTTTGTATATTATACCTATTATATAGTGCATTTTACAATAAAGTCAGCTAGAATAAAGAAGAAATTAAGAAAATCATGAGAAAGAGAAAATACATTTATAGCACTGTACTGTATTTGTCAGGGGAAAAAAATTCACATATTAGTGGACCTGTGCAGTTCAAAGCCATGTTCAAGGGTCAACTGTATATTTAATCACACTTTTGCTGGATGCATAACTCTTCACAAACATTATATCTTCTTGTTGGAGTGACCCACTTATCACTACCTAATGCCCTTTTCATCTCCTTTTACCTATGTATTAAAGATTATTTTGTCTGATATAAGGATAGCTACTCCAGCTTTCTTTTTGTTTCCATTTACATGAGGGAGAAGCAGGCTCCATGCACCAGGAGCCCGACGTGGGATTTAAGCCCGGGTCTTCAGGATCGCGCCCTGGGTCAAAGGCAGGCGCCAAACCACTGCGCCACCCAGGGATCCCATGCGCCACCCAGGGATCCCCCATTTACATGAGATATCTTTTTCCACTCTTCACTTTTAGTCTATATATGTCTTTAGGTCTAAAGTGAGCCTGTTGTAGGCAGCATACTGATGGTTCTTAAGGTTTTTTTTTTTTTTTTTTTTTTTTTTTTTTTTTTTTTTTTTTAGCCATTCAGCTACTCTGCCCTTTGATTAGATAATTTAGTCCATTTATATTTAAAGTAGTTATTCATGGGTATGTACTTATTGCCATTTTGTTCATTGTTTTCTGACTGTTTTGTAGGCCTTTTGTGTTCCTTTTTCCTCTTGCTGACATTTATGGTTTGATGACTTTTTAAATTAATATACTTAGATTTCTTTGTCTTCTGTGTATCTACTACAGGTTACCATGAGGCTTACATATAACAGCTTATATTTATAGCAGTCTATTTTAATTGATAACAATTTAAATTTGAACATTCTAAAGCTCTACATTTTGTTCTCCACCCTCAACATTTTATTTTTGGTGTCCCACTTTATATCTTTTTATATTTTGTATCACTTAAATAATTATTGTAATTATGGTTATGTTTCTTCCTTTTGTATTTGAACCTTTATATTAGGTTTATAAGTGAGTAGTCCATTAAATTCATACTTATCTTTACCAGTGAGATTTATGCTTTCCAATGCTTCTTGTTACTAATTAATGCCATTTTTTTATTTTAGCTTAAAGAAGTTCCTTCAACATTCTTCTAAAGCTGGTTTAATGGTGATAAATTCATTTAGCTTTAGCTTATTTGGAAAGTTCATTATCTCTCCTTCAATTCTGAAATATAATTTTGTTAGGTAATTTTTTTTGGTTGGAAGTTGCTTTGTTTTGTTTTGTTTCAGTACTTTAAATGTATTATGTCACTCTCTTGCAGCCTGCAAAGTTTCTGCTGAAAAACCTGCTGATGGCATTTTAAAGCACTCTTTAAAAAGCACTCTTTGTACATAACAAGTTGTTTTTCTAGAATATTCTCTCATTTTCTTTAACTCTTTTGAGTTAATCTTAGTTGGAACTCTGAGCTCTCTATATCTGGATGTCTGTGTCTTTCCCCAAGTTAGAGTGGTTTTCAGCCATTGTTTCTTCAAATAAGTTTTCTGCCCCACCCCCCCTTCTTCTTTTTTTTCCTTTTGGGATTCCTGTAATGTGAATATTAGTACATTTGATATTGTCCTATATATCCCTTAAGCTATTTTCACTTCTTTTTTCCTTCTTTTTTTTTTTTCTTTTTGCTACTGTGATTTGGTGAGTTCCACTGCCCTGTCTTAAATTTGCTGTTTCTTTTTTCTGCCTCATCTACTCTACCGTTGAAAGCCTCTTGTTTAAGCCTCATAGCTTAGTTGCTATGTTCTTTGGCTCAGGGACTTCTATATGGTCCTATATTACATTTTCTATCCTTTTTTTGAGGTTCTCACTGTATTTACCCATTCCTAGTTCTGAGAACATCTTTATGGCCATTACTTCAAAATCTTTATCAGACGAGGTATCTCCATTTCATTAAATTTTTTTTTTTTAGAGTTTTCTCTTACACTTTTGTTTGTAACATAGTGCTATGTTTCTTCATTTTGCTTGACTCTATGCTAGTTATTTTAATTTAGTTGACACACAATATTACATTAGTTTCAGGTGTACAAATTAGTGATTTGATGAGTTTATACATTATGCAATAATCACAAGTGTAGCCACCATCTGTCCCATTACATTGCTATTACAATATCATTGACAGTATTCCTTATGTTGTGCCTTTTATTTTTGTGCCTTATTATTCCACAACTGGAATCCTCTATCTCCCGTTCACCCATTTTGCCCACTGCTTTGTCCCTCTCCTCTCTGTCAATCATCAGTTTGTTCTCTGTACTTGTGGGTCTGATTTTGCGTTTTGTTTGTTCTTTTTTTCTTTTTAGATTTCACTTATGAGTGGAATTATAATATTTGTCTTCCTTGGTCTGATTTATTTCACTTAGCATTTTACCATCTATGTTCAGCCATAATGTTGCAAATGGCAAGATCTCATCTTTTTTATACTTGCATAATATTCTTGTGTGTGTCTGTGTGTGTGTATTTCATTTTCCCTATCCATTTGCCTGTTGAAGGACACTTAGATTGCTTCCATTTCTTGGCTATTGCAATTAATGTTTCAATAAATATAAGGGTGAATGTATCTTTTTAAATTAGTGTTTTTATTGTCTTTGAGTAAATGCCCAATAATAGAAATATTGGATCATATACTATAAAATTTTGAGGAACTTCCATACTGTTTTGCACAGTGGCTATACGAGTTTACGTTTCCACCAACAGAGGAATGTGCACAAAATATTTTTTTTCTCCACAGTCTCACCAACACTTGTTATTTCATGAATTTTGGATACCAGCCATTCAACTGTTGTAAGGTATTATCTCTTGTGGTTTTGATTGGCATTTCCCTGATGATTAGTAATGTTGATCTTTTCATGTGACTGTTGTCTTCTTTGAAAAGAAGACATGTTCTGCATGTCTTCTTTGAAAAATAGCTATTCAGGTCCTCTGCCCATTTTTAAATCAAATTATTAATTTTTTGGTCTTAAGTTGTATGTGTTGTTCATATATTTTGGATATTTGGCCCTTATCAGAATTATCATTTGAAAGTATCTTCATTCATTCCACAGGTTGCCTTGTTTTATTGATGTTTTCCTTAGCTGTACAAAAGCTTTTTATTTTAATGTAGTTTCAATAATTCATTTCTGGGGATCCCTGGGTGGCGCAGCGGTTTAGTGCCTGCCTTTGACCCAGGGCAGGATCCTGGAGACCCGGGATCGAGTCCCATGTTGGGCTCCCGGTGCATGGAGCCTGTTTCTCCCTCTGCCTATGTCTCTGCCTCTCTCTCTCTCTCTCTCTCTCTCTCTCTGTGTGTGTGTGTGTGTGACTATCATAAATAAATTTTAAAAAATAAAAAAATTAAAAAAATTCATTTCTGCTTTTGTATCCTGTGCCTTAAGAGATTTATCTAGAAAAAAATGTTGTTACAACTGATGTCAGAGAAATTATTGTCTGTTCTCTGTTGTAGGATTTTTATGCTCTCTGGTCTCATATATAGCTCTTTAATCCATTTTGAGTCTATTTCTGTGTATGATGTTAAAAGTTAGTCCAGTTTCATTCTTTTGCATGTTGCTGTCCAATTTTCCCAGCACCATTTATTGAAGCCACTGTCTTTTCCCTGTTGTATATTCTTGACTTCTTTGTTATAGATTAATTAGCCACATAATTGTGGGTATATTTCTGGGTTCTCCATCTTGTTCCATTAATCTCTGTGTCTATTTTTGTGCCATTGCCACACTGCTTTGATTACTATAGATTTGTAGTATATTTTGAAATCTGATGTCTTCAGTTTTGTTCTCTTTTCTTAGGATTGCTTTGGATATTCAGGATCTATTTTTCCATATAAATTTTAGTATTGTTTTTAGTTCTACAAATGCTATTGGTATTGAATCTGTAGGTTGCTTGAGTAGTATGGACATTTAATATTCTTCCAATCCGTGAGTATGACCTATCTTTCTATTTGTGTTCTCTTCAATTTCTTTCATTAGTGTTTCATAATTTTTAGAATATAGGTCTTTCACTTCCTTGGTTAAGTTTATTCCTAGGTATTTTATTTATTTTGGTAGAATTATAATTTTTTTAAAAAATTTCTCTTTCTGCTACTTTGTTTTGGTATATAGAAATGCTAGTGATTTCCAAGTAATAATTTTGCATCCTGCCACTTTACTGAATTTGATTATTACTTCTATTAGTTTTTTGGTGGTCTTTAGGGCTTTCTATGCAACTATCATGTTGTCTGCAATTAGTGACTATTTAACTTCTTTACCTAAACAGATGCATCTTACTTCCTTTTTTTCTGCTTGCTATGGCCAGGACTTACAATATGTTATTGAATAAAAGTGGTGAGAGTGGACATTCTTATCTTCTTCCTGAACTTAGGGGGAAAGCTCTGTTTTTCACCATTGAATCTGATATTAGTTATGGGTTTTTCATGAATAGCCTTTATTATGTTATTATGTTTCACCTACCCCCACTCTGTTGAGAGATTTTACCATGAATGGATGTTGAATATTGTCAAATGTTATTCTGCATCTATTGAGATGATCATGTAATGTTTATTCTTCATTTTGTTGATGTGGTGTATGACATTGACTGGTTTGCAAATATTAAACCATTGTGTGTATGTGCGTGTGTGTGAGACAGAGAAAGAGAGACAGAGAGACAGAGAGACAGAGAGATTTATTTCTAGTTTTATACCATTGTGATTGGAAAAGATACATGGTATAATTTCAATTTTCTCAAATTTATTGAGGCTTATTTTATGGACTAATACGTGATCTACCCTGGAGAATTTTCTATGTGCATTTGAAAATAATGTACATTCTGTTTTTTGAAAATGGAATGATCTGTAATATATTTGCTATGTTCATCTAGTTCAATGTGCCATTCAAATACATTATTTTCTTATTGATTTTTTTGTTTGGATAATCTGTCTGATGATATAAATGGGGTGTGAAAGTCTCCTATTATTGTATTGCCATCAAATTCTCTCTTCGTGTCCATTAATATTTGCTTTGTGTATTTAAGCACTCCAGTGTCAGGTCCATATATCTTTACAACTGTTATATCTTCTTGTTGGATTGATATCTTTATTATTATGTGATGTCTTTTTTTGTCTCTTGTTTTAAAGTCTGTTTTATCTGATAAAAGTACTGCTACCTTGGCTTTTTTTCCCACTTCTATTTGCTTGCTGAAAGTTTCCCCTTCTTTTCACTTTCAGTCTGTATGGGTCTTTAGGTCTCAGAAGAGTCTCTTACAGGCAGCATAAAGATAGGTCTTGTTGGTGGTGGCTTTTTTAATCCTTTCTGCAACCCTATGTCTTTTTATTGGAACATTTAGGCCTTTTATTTTATTTTATTTTACTTTATTTTATTTATTTTAGAGAGAGCACATGGGAGGAAGGGGCAGGGGCAGAGGGAGAGAGAGAGAGACTTAGGCAGGCTTCATGCCCAGGGTGGAGCCAACCACATGGCTCAATCTCATGACCCTGATATCATGATCTGAGCTGAAATCAAGACCCAGACACTTAACTGATTGAGCTACCCAAGTGCCCCAAGTCTATTTGTATTTAAAGTAATTCTTAATAGAGATGTGCTTATTACCCTTTATTTATTTTTATTTTTTGCTTTTTTTGTTGTTGTTGTTCTTCTATGTTCTTTTTTCTTCTCTTACTCTGTTTATGATTAGTGAGTTTCTATAGTGTTAAGTTTAGCTATCTTTTTCTTTATTCTTTGTTTATCTATAAAAGGTTTGGGGTTTGGGGTGACCATAAGGTCCATGTATGACACACCTAAGAAAATAACACATCTATATTACTTTGATGGTCATTTAGGTTCAAACACATTTAAAAAGAAAAAAAAATAATTTTACTTCATTCTCCATCCTCCATATTCTTATTCCTAATTTTCTTATGCCTAATTATGGCCATATTTTCCCTTTAACATTTCTTGTTAAATGTGGTGATAAATTGGTGATTAAATTCCCCTAACTTATTTGTCTGAGAAACTCTTTAACTCTCCTTCACATCTGAATGATAACCTTCCCAGTTAGAGTATAATTGGTTGTAGATGCCTTTTTGTCAGCATTTTGAACATATCATTTCACCCTCTTCTGGCCTGCAAAGTTTCAGCTGAAAACTCATCTCATAGCTTTATAGGCTTTCTTCATATGAAATGTTTTATTTTTCTTTTGCTAACTTTAAGATTCTCTCTTTATCTTTAAACTTTGATAGTTTAATTATGAAATGCCTTTCTATGCACCTCTTTGGGGTTCATCTTATTTAGAACTCTCTGTGATTCTTGGACTTAGATGTCTATTTCCTTCTCTATATTAGGGAAGTTTTCTATTATTATTTCTTCAAATAAGTTTTCTACACCTTTCTCTCTCTTCTTTTTCTTCTTCTGGGACTTCTGTGATGCAAATGTTTATTCACTTGGTGTTGTCCAAGAGATCTTGTAATCTATCCTCATTTTTAAAATTATCTTCTCTTTTGGCTGTTCAGCTTGTGTGTTGTCCATTGCCGTGTTTTCCAGATTCCTGATGAATTGTTCTGCATCCTCTAATCTGCTGTTAATTCCTTCTGAGGTTTTTTTTTTATTTCAGTTATTGTATTCTTCAAATCTTATTGGTTCTTTTTAATATTTTCTATCCTTTTATTGACAGTCACACTGAAATCTTCCACTCTTTTATCCAGCTCAGTGAGTATCTTTATGATAATTATTTTATTTTTTTTTTTGGTCAGGCATATTGTTTATTTCTGTTTCATGTAGTTCTTTTTCTGTTTTTTTTTTTCTTTTTCCTTCTTTTGAAGCATATTCTTCTGTCTTTCCATTTTTCTTGATTTTCTGTGTTTGTTTCTATGGATTAGATGGAACAATTACTTTTCCTAAACTTGAAGCAACTGTCTTCTGTATGTTGTTCCTTATGTAGACTGTGTGTGCTTTGTGACTTTTGCTGGCTGGCTGGAGGTGTGGCTGTTTTTGCTGGATATTTTCTTAAACCATGTCTTTTTACGAAAATAAGAAAATAATAATAAAAAAATTATAAAAGAATAAAAAGAAAAAGAAGGGGGAAAAAGAAGAAACCCAAAAGAACAAAAATTAAGACAAAGTACAAAAACAAAAGATAAATAAAAATAAAATTCAAAAATTAACCCTCCCTCCAAAAAAAAAAAAAATTAAAAATCCTGTGGCTTATTTTCTGTGCCCCAGAATCACTGAGGTTAGTGTGGGTTTGTGGTCCCTGGGCTCAACGAGGTGCCAAGCTCTCTGTGATGATCTGCCCTACCTGGTATGGCATCCAGCCCCTGCTCTGGTCTTTTAAGGTAGAGTAGCAAAGAGCATTCCCACATGCCCTTGACTTTTTTTTTATGTTTATGGCAGTAATTTCTGCAACCAATGTGGGGATCAAACTTATGATCTTTATATCAATAATTACTTGCCCTTCAGACTAAGCCACTCAGGCACCCTTCTGTTAAATCTCAGCTTTTTTTCTATGTCCCAACATAACCAGGACTTGTATGGGCTTTCAGACCTTGGACTCACTGAGGATGCCAGGTTGCTGTGATGATCAGAACTCCCCACTTTGGTGTCCAGACTCTGCTTCAATCTAGGCTGTTAAGATGTGGTAAGAATGTAAATTATGTTGTTCTCCAGTCCCTCTGTCTAGAGAGCAATCCTGTAGTTCCACTGTATCTTGGTAGAGTGCTATTGTTTTTATATGCTAGTTGCTCTTTTAAGCTGTGGCCTTTTTTCTGGTCCCAACGACAGTGGGACCTGTTCTAGCCCCTCAGTACTATCCCTCCCCACTGCCATTTGCAGTGTGGGGTTTGGGGGTTCCCTTTGTTACCCTGTAACCATCTCTCTTGTAGTTCTCTTGCCAACCTCTCTATCTTTGGTTGTTCAGTAGCTGTTCATCAGCCCTCAGTTCTTCTTCAGGAGTAATTATTCTATTACTAGGTCTAATTTAGTGTGTTTTGTGGAGGAGGTGAGTTCAGGGTCTTCTAATATTGCTAATTGGACTGGAACACTCTTCGTGTGTTGGTATTTATTTATTTATTTATTTATTTATTTATTTATTTATGAGCAAGAGAGAGAGAGCACATGAGTGGAGGGGAGGGGCAAAGGGAGTGGGAGAAGCAGGCTCCCCACTGAACTGGAAGCTCAGTGTAGGGCTTGATCCCAGGACCTTGAGATCATGACCTGAGCTGAAGGCAGACACTTAACTGACTGAGTCACCCAGGCACCTCTGTGTGTTGGTTTCTATGTATTAGATAAAGCAACCATCTCTTTCAGTCTTGAATGAGGGGCCTGATGTAGATGAACCTTATTGTTCAACCGTGCTCTAGCTCTTCGTTGTTCTCCCCAAATTTTGTGATTGTCCAAGCAGACTATTTTATTTTTAATGGCTCCTTGTAGTTGAGGATATGCCATGAACTGTCAGTGTCCCAAAGGGAAGGATCTCCATCACCACCTAGGGTCAGAGTCATTGGAATCCAGATCCTCAGGCAAAAGTTTTTAAAGAATGTAAATAGGGACACCTGGATGACTCAGGGGTTGAGCATCTGCTTTTGGCTTAGGTCATGATCCCAGGGTCCTGGGATTGAGTTCCACATCAGGTTTCTCGCAGGGAGCCAGCTTCTCCCTCTGCCTATGTCTCTGCCTCTCTCTCCATGTCTCTCACGAATAAATAAATAAAATCTTAAAAAAAAAAAGAATGTGAATATTTACAGTCCTATGGGGCCACAAGCATAAGCCCTACTGGTCACCAGAGGCAGGTGATCTGGAGGTGTCCGTTGGATAGCAGTCATAGAACTGGAGGCACTAGATAAGAGTATAAGCCCATTTCTGGGAGACATCCATGAACAGAGGAGAAGGAGTGTGCAAAGATTGTGTCTACTGGCCTCTGTTCCCTGAGAATACCTCCGTAGACCCCCTTGCCATAAGTCAAACCAGAAATATGGCCCTCAAGCCAAGGCTCCTTGACAAACAAATAAGCTTCTTTCACAGGAAGACTGGGAGTATGTTTCAGTCTGCTGTCCTTGCAGTGCCCTGGGAAACAGCAGCCTGGCAAGAACACTCTCTCCAATTGTTACAGTCTCATATGACACACAAACACAAGCCTCCTGGCTACCAGATCTAGTTGATCAAAGGGCATACTTCAGGTAATAGGCACAAAAACTGGGACACCAGATATAAAATCTGGGGCATCAGATGTGTGTAAAAGCTCCCTCCCAAGCAATACTGATGTTCTGGAGCATGGCCAGGGAAGAGCTTGAAGATAATGCATGCCCTCTAAGGTCTGTTGAAAGAATTGAAATCAGGCTTTTGATGTGTGTATCACTAGAAGCTGCCCCTTCGGCTTCAGCTATGATGATAAGTTAATAGGCCACTTTCAGAGAAAGATTGAGCTCCTGGGTCTGTTGCGTCTTACTGTGCAAAAGAGATCAGGGGATACATCCCCTGGGCAGCAGCCATAAAAACTCATATACTAGACATGTGTAAAAGATCCCCTCTGGGAAATGCTGGCCCTCTGGAATTGGCAGAAGGAGAGCACAAAGATGATGCCCACTAGCTGCAACAAGGCAGACAGAGACCTCATATATGGCACCCATAGAAAAGAAAAAAAAAAAAAGAAACCTACTGGCTAGAATGAGGCCAAAGGAGGCAAAAAGGGGGGCCAGTAGTTCCCTAAATGTGTGCTAAATTAGATGCCTGACATCAAGCCAGTGCTTTAAACTAGAAAATGGGCTTTATTAACAAACTCAGGCACTTCTCATCAGCTGCTTCTGTGCCGGTCCCTAAGGCAAAAAGTGAATCCAAGAGGGTGAGCCCTTTACGAGCCATTTCTCAGGTTGTGTGAGCCTATGGGTTTCATGAATGTGAACCTACCTCATTGGTTTTCAGAGCTAGAGATGGCTCACATTTCAGGTGGAAGTCTGACAAGTTGGGGTACCCAGTGTGGAGTTCAAACCCTTTACTCCTCAGGGAGAAGCTCTGGGTTTTGAATTCCCTCCTGATTATGGGTCAACCAAGCCTGGGATGCTGTTTAGGGCAAGCCTCTTCTACCTACTTTGATGTGAACTTTTACTTGTTCACCTGATGCTGAGAGGTTGTTCAGACAGTTTTTAGGTTTTTCTTTTTTTCAGAGAAAGATATTCCATAGGTAGTTGTAGATTCAGCATGTCAGTGGGAGCTCGTGAGTGCAGGATCCTCCTGTGTTGCCATTTTGAGCCAGAACCCTCTGAACCCTCTTCTCCATACTCATCCTTAATTTCCACATCTTGTGTCCATTCTTTGCCCTATTTCCCTTAAAACAAGTTCCTTTTACAACGTGAGTTCTATGTTTGAGGCCTTTGGAATGAAATTATTCTGAGTCTCCCAAATACTCCTGACTCAGCAAGTCTCTGTGATAAAGGGGATTAGTATGCCTTGAGAAAGGTGCCTTATGTAATGGCAAGAAGACCATGTAGCAGATAAGGATAAAGCTGCTGTGAGGACAAGCTTTATACCCTAAAACATAGTAACTCAGGAAAAGTTTGTATAGGAAACAAACTAGGCTACTAAAAGATGAATAGCAACAAAGAAAACAGTGAATTGTAAAGGAAGAAAGTAACAGACTTTCTCAGTTCAGAGAAAATTGTGTAAGAATGATATTTCAGCAGAAGATGTAAATTTATATGTAAAGGGATTTGTTAGGAGAAGGCAGATAGGGCAAAATGTACAAATGTGCTCCTATGACCACCCTCAAAGAATTATTTTTTCATTAAAATTAATGAGCAACTTTAGCATTGGTAAATTGAATCATATTATCTACGTAAAATAGATTTAATACTATTTACTTTGCTAATCTTTTTAGTGACAGGTCAAGATGGGTGACCATCAGAGTCAGAGGAGATTAGTGAACAGAAGAATATATTGTATTGTATAAATTTGTCCACATAGATGCAATATCCATACCCTTCCCATATCCATGCAAAGATACTGAGCAAGATCTTGGGATATTCCAAAGGAAGAACCTAGTACTAGGTAGTTTATATTTTTCCAACACGTAGCATATGAAAATAGAAGATTTGCAGGGCTCTTTTACACGTACATTAATTATATAAAATTAGAGGCACTAAGAGTGGGCCATTAAGTGTTGGTTAGACAATGATATTATGAGTTCTGGCAGCATCAGTAATAGGGAGCTAAGTTTACTTCCAAAGGGAGGAGAGATCATTAAAATTTTAATTTGTTTCTCAACCGTTCAATTATAACATGCCTAATGTGCCAGACATGAACCTTTAGGGACCTGACACAATTATGGGACTGTTCCAATGTGCCTTGCTCTTTTGCATTTATTTTCTCAAAAGATTATATATTTGTAAGTGTTTTAGATCATTCTTGACTCTCCAATACCTCATAATGTCTCTCTTCTGCTCCTTCACTCTTTGTATTCCCTAGACAGATCACTTCAAATAAAACGAGAACTGTTTATCTTGCTGGGGACGGGGAGGAGAAAAAGCTCTTAAGTATGCCTTTTAAATATGGTTTAGTAGATATCTCCTTTGTGAATATCATGCTAATGGCTCCCTCTCATCCAGAGTTCATTGGCCATTCATTTATTTAATAATGAATGCATTATCTTCAGTGCATCCCTCTTCCTAAAATATTTTTATGGACTGTCATGTGCCAACATCTTCTCTTTCTGATTTTGCAGTCTTGTCATACTCATAATTAAAACCCATTAAGGGACAGAGAGCCCCTGACATCCAAGTGTTGGGTCTCTGCATTCAATAAAATATTTTACTTACTTATTTATTATTTATTTATTATTTATTATTTATTTATTTATATTTTTATTTATATATGTTTTTATTGGAGTTCGATTTGCCAACATACAGTATAACATTCAATAAAATAATCACAAATGTTATCAACAAATTCTTGACAATATGAAAAAAAAATAAAAGGAACTTTGGAGAATTCCATTTTTCTTTCTATATCTCACTTACATCTTTTATTTTTATCTTTTTAAATTTTTACTTATTTATGATAGTCACAGAGAGAGAGAGAGAGAAGCAGAGGGAGAAGCAGGCTCCATGCACCGGAAGCCCGACGTGGGATTCGATCCCGAATCTCCAGGATCACGCCCTGGGCCAAAGGCAAGCACTAAACCGCTGTGCCACCCAGGGATCCCCTCACTTATGTATTTTAACCAGAGTCTTTTGCCAAAAATAGCCTTGCCTGTATTTTAGCTATAGGAACTTTATTTCAGATAACATTCTCAGAAGGCTAATAAGGCAACTGTATTTGGACTTTGGAGTTACAGGTAACAGAAATCATTTTTTAAATTTATAATAAGAACATATATACATGTCCCAGAACCTTAAAGCATGTAATTCAAAGAGGAAAATAAACTGTCTGAGATACAAATGTATAGTAATTAGTAAATGCATGGTATTTAAGGCCCGGATAGTAGAAAAAATATCTCAGGAAATAAATACCAATATGGAAGAAAAGAAGTCAAAAGACTAAGCCCACCAATACTTTGAGGTTTCTGTGTGTGCTTATATAGAATGTGGTGTCCCCTATACCAAATGAGGAAGGATTTGAAAAGGGAGTGATGAACTGTGTCAAAGGCTGATTAAGTGAGTTATCGGAAGTTTGAGAAACAAGTTATTCAGCAAAGATGGAGGTCATTCATCATCTTGACTAGAAATAGGTTTGGGTTTGTTTTTTTGGTTTTGTTTTGTTTTGTCTTGTCTTGTCAGAAGGTAGAGGGAAGGATTGATGGGGGAGAAAAGCCTGATCAGAGAGAGTTCAAGAGAGAGTGGGAGTAAACAGGACCCTGTAAAGTGGGTCTTTTAAGGTGGTTTGCTATTGGGAAATTGTGAGATAGCAGGAGGAGTACATGGTATAAAGGCAGAGTTTTTCTTTTTCCTCCTTTAAAAAAAAATTAAAATGGAAGCTCTCATAGGATGTTTGTATGCTGGTGACAATAATGCAGAGACAGAAAACTTAGGCATCAAGGAAGAGGAAGACCATTGTCAGAGCCATTTACAAACAAGGAAATTGAGATGGAACATGGCAAAATTTGCCCTGGTTCTACTGCTAGCAAGTGAGAGACCTGGAATAAAATCTCTGTTGCCCCACTCCAAAGAGTCTTCTCTTCAGTTCTACTCTGTGCTGTCTCTTCCTGAGTAGAGGAGAGGAATCATTAATCTGCTCACTGTGAACTGAGTGTATGTCCCTAAATATGTTCATTCTAGCAGCCTAAAGGTAAGAGAATTTCTAATATTCCCTGCTCTAGGTTACCATATAAATCCTAGTGAGTACAGAATTCCTATGTGGACATTAGAAATCATTCTCATGCAGAACACAGAAGGAATCTCTTTTGAAATTTTGTGGAAAAAATATAGACCATAATTGCCAAAGGTAGACCACAGACCTGGCCCACAGGCATGTAAAAACAAGAACAAACACATTCATCTACCACAATAATCATAACAGGGAAACCGAGAAGGTTGTTTATTTCTCTTCTTTCCGGACTGAAGCATAACTAATTAATTTAGATCAGCAAAAATCCAAAAACAGTTAACAGTCAGGCACATAGTTAATGATCTTATTAGGTCAGGAAGATGACTTCACTAACAGAAATATGTGAACAAAAGATATTCTGATATGAATAATTACTAACTACAAACAATTTTTTCACTCTTCACTGAACAGTCAAGGTCATTTAGGAGCTCCCCTCTCTGGGGATCCTGTCCAAGCTGGCAGCAACTTTGAGTTCCATATGACTTCAGAGGTCAGTGCTAGGAATCCACTTAAACAGTCCGGTATGAACTACAGTATAATACAATGAGCATAACTGCTAACTCTTCCACACTGCAAAACTCATTTTTTCTTTAAAAAATTCACCATACTGTATGTGATATATGACTGAAAGACCAAGTGAGCATGTCCTGGTCAGTCCATATACTCAATATGGTTTTTAATAAAAATCAGATAGTTTTATTTACTTTTATGACACTTTCAGTGAATCTAGCCATTTTCTCGACCACTACCCTAGTGCTTTCTATTAGAACAATGCATTCTGGTGGCTCAGTTGGTTGAGGCTTCAACTCTTGATTTTTGGCTCATGGTCTCAGGGTCCTGGGACTGAGCCCTCTATGGGGCTCCATGCTCAGCACACAGTTTGCTTGTCCCTCTCCCTCTGCTCTTGCCCTACCCTCTCTAATAAATGAATAAATGAAATTTTTAAAAAAATTAAATGTTGAACATCCAAATCGAGCCATTAAACTCTTAAATGGAAATAACAAACAATAAAATCTGACATTTATTAGGAAAAATATACATTTTAGTAATGCAATTTGAATATGAATATAAAAATAAAATTGCCAGGAAACAGAAACATTAATAGCTTTTAATTTGAACACATTGGAAAGGAAGTTGGAATGAAAGCAGCAAGTTATTGAACTTATTCATAAAGAGCAAACACTAATTTATTCTAACTTGTTAGTGTTAATATAGTCTGCAGCAGTGGACAAATCAATGTTAATTGAGTTCTAAAAGGAACACATGCAGGAAACAGCTTTCACTATTATGAACTGTGGGTACATATGAAAAGGCAGCTTTGAAATTAAATACAATTTAATTAAGTCCTGAATACTTTTATTAACATCAGAAATGCTAGACAGAGTGAATAAATTATATACACCCTTAATGCTGCATTCTTTTCTTTCCAACACTTTATTATGCAAACATTTGAACATGCAGCAAAGTTGGAAAAACTTTAGTCAACAACCTAAAATCTACCACCTAGATTCCACCATTAACATTTTACTATACTTCTCATTCATACTATCTACCCTTCTCTCTATTCATCCATGAATTCATCTTACTTTCTATTCATTTAAAGTAAATTGCAAACTGTCAACAACTTCCTCAAATATAGGAGCTTGCAGATCTTTAATAAAATTTGTGTAAACTAAAGTGTACATATTTTCAGTGCATATTCTCTGAGTTTTGATAAATACATACTTGTGTAGTTCAAACTTCTATCATTATACAGAGCATAACAATCTATCCACTCCACATTCACCTCCTTATCATCCCACTCAATTTCCATTTCCACCCAAGACAATTATTGTCATATTGCGACTTATAAGAAATATGTATTTGGTTTATCCTTTTATAATAAACCATAATCTAGAGAGTAAAATGTCTTTCTGAATTCTGAGCCACTCTAGCAAGTTAATTGAACTCAAGAAAGAGGGTTGTTGGAACCTCCAACTTACACCCCATAGGTCAAAAGCCCATGGGACAACCTGGCCCTGCTACAACTGGTGTCTGAAAGATGGAGAACAGTCTTGCGGTATTGAAACTTTAACCTGTGGAATCTGATATTATCTCAAAGTAGTTAATGTTGGAATTGAGTTGAATTGTGGGATACCCAGCTGGTACTGGAGCATTGTTTGGTGGTGTGAGGGAACCACCCTGCCCCCAATGCATACATTGAAAATTAATGCTTAAAACCCGGTTAACTACTCCTGAGATTTTCTACTACAATGCTGCACATTTCTAAAAGTGATCAACTAAAAAGAAATTATCATCTATTCAACTATTGGGCTTCTGTTTTCCAAAGACATTGACAATACTTTCTCTCACTGAAAGAATAATGTTTTAAATTATATTTGTGAAATATTTAATGCATCTTTCAAATAGTTGAGTAAAAACTGGAGTTTTAATGTAAATATTTAAAGGGAGGCTATGTGTACTTGAAGATTGGAGCAGTAGGCACCTTCCATCGAATCTCAGAGAGATAGTTATCTTCATTATGATGACGCATGCTCACATTTCCTGTTCTTCACCTACTTCTCTCACAAATTTAGATCTTGTTTTGAAATTCCTGGCTAGCTCAATATCAGCCATACAGTACATACATAATAAATATTTGCTAAGCAGTTTAAACAACAGAAAGATTGAGGAGGGAACTAATATTTACTAAAGGTTTAGAAATGTGACTAGCAGAATGCTACATATTTTTAAAAAACGGTCTTCATTTTCTTTAAAGCAATCCTCCAAGTTAGGTATACTTTGCTAATGCCCTGTGCCTGATAAATCACAATATATCACAATAACCTAACTAAATGGATCACTATAACTGTTGAACTGTGCAGGCTATAATTTACTCCAGGGTTTTAAACCCCCAAGAACATCAGAGCAGCAACTGGATTACTCCAAGTGCAGCAAGCTTAACACTAACTTTTTTATATCCACAAATTTTGCTGGACCAGAAAAGAGTAGCTTTAGGAACTTCTTATGAATATGTAAACCGTTGACATTTGATTATCAGTTATTGCTCCATTCTAAAAACTATAAAAATTAGTAGTTTTATTTCAGGGTCAGAATTTTTCTTACTATAATTGGTAAGTTAAAAATGCTACAGAATTTCTGATAAACAAGATACATAAGTTTCTAGTGTTCCATGCTAAAAGCAATTCATTTTTCATCTACTTCAGAAGTGCAATGGGAATTTATAAGGATATGCATCTTCAAGACCAAGCTGGAAAATGAATTTTAATCAGAATTAAGGGAGACCAGATCTGGACAATGCAATATAAAATGATGTTTTTATAGAACCAATGTAAGAACCTTTCTCAATTTTCTATTTAAAATACCATTCACAAAGAGAGAGAAAAAGCAAATAAAAAGGGCAAAATGAACAAATGAGTAAAAAAGATAACACTAAACAAAAAAATACTACACCATTACTACAAACTGCCAGAGAAACACTTATCAAAATCTGGGAAAAAAATTTCACTGCCTGTAAGGCTGATTTCTGTTCCTATCCTTGCAGTCATCCAAGAAATATTTATTAAGCACCTTGTCCTGTGGCATAATAGAAAATCCCCTAAGGGCCTATCGTCTACTTACAGTACATTTTATAATGCATGCTGATTACAAATGAGGCCAGGAATTTGTTTTGCAGTAATAATTTACAATGTGTATTTCCAGAAATTTATTATTCAAGTTTAATGACTAAATGATTGGCAGATTATATCTTTAAAAATAGGCAACAACTCATGGTGTTGATTTTGTCAGTTGAATAACCAACTTAGAGATAATTTAAATGTTTCTAGTATTTGAATTGTATTGGTTGTATAAGAGCACATCGACAATATTTAAAAAGTGATTCAATCTGTCTATAGATGTGAGTACAACAACTATCACTAAATTAAGTCTCTTATTCTACTAAAATCCTATAAATAAGCCTCAATTACAGTAATTTTATAAGATGATTAAAAATCTTAGATAAGATTTGATTTATCTGTAATGAGTGTATGGAATTCTTTGCAAAGTGCACACACTCTTCTTCATGAGATGTCTTCCACGATGGCTGCACTGTTTTGCATTCCCACCAACAGTGGACAAAACTTCCCTTTCTACATGTCCTCCCCAACATTTTAGTCCTCTCTCTCTTTTTTTTTTTTTTGTCATCTTTTGGATCCAGCCATTCCGATAGGTAAAAGGTGATATCTCATTGTACTTTTGATTTTCATTTTCCTGATGATTAGTGATGTTCAGGATCTCTTCATGTGTCTTCCTGGTAACTGTAGATCTTCTTTGGAAAAATGTCTCTTCAGGTCTCTGCCCATTTTGTAATTGGATCATTTGTTTCTTTGGTATTAAGTTGCAGGAGGTTTTGTTTTGTTATGTTTTGCATTTTGGATATTAACTTCTTATTGGACATATAATTTGTGAACATCTTTTCCCATTCAGTAGGCTGCCTTCTCATTCTATCAGTTTCCTTAACTGTGCAAAAGCGTTTTATTTTGGTGTAGTCCCAATAGTTATTTGGGGACTTTGTTTCCCTTCCCTTAGGAGACACATCTAGAAAAATGCTAAAGCTAACCTCAAAGAAATTGCTATGTTTTCTTCTAGGAGTTGAATGGTTTCAGGTCTTACATTTAGGTCTTTGATGCATTTAATTTTAGTGTATGGTATACGGAAGTCATCCAGTTTCATTCTTTGCATGTAGATGCCCAGTTTTCCCAGCACCATTAGAGGAAACTGCCCTTTCCTCATTGTGTACTCTTGCCTTCTGTGTAATAGATTAATTGACCATGCATGTTTATAAACTGTTTCAATTATAGCTTTGTAGTATACTCTGATATCTGGGATTGTGATACCTTCAGCTTTGTTCTTCTCTCTCAAGATTGCTTTGGATATTCAAACTTTTTTGTAGTTCCTTATAAATTTTAGTATTATTTGTTCCAGTTCTATGAAAACTGCTATCGCTATTGTAATAGAAATTGTATTGAATCTGTAGATTGCTTTTGTGTAGTATGGATATTTTTTGAGCATGGTGTATTTTTCCATTTGTGTCATCCTCATTTTCTTTATCAATGTTTTGTAGTTTTCAGAACACAGGGCTTCCACCTCCTTGGTTTTATTTATTCCTAGGTATTTTATCCCTTTGGTGCAATTATAAATGGTGGTGTTTTCTTAGTTTCTTTTTCTGCAACTTTATTGTTTCTGTATAGAAATGCAACAGATTTCTATGTTACTTTATATCCTGCCACATTACTGAGTTCGTTTATCAATTGTAATCATTTTTTGGAAGACTTTTATTTTTTTTATTTTTTATTTTTATTTTTATTTTTAATTTTGTCTGATTGCTGTGGCTAGTATTTCTAGCACTATATTGGATAAAAGTGATAAGAGTGGACATCTTTGTTCTAATCTTAGGGGAAAAGCTCTTAGTTTTTCACCATTGAGTATCATGGTAGGTGTGGATTTCTTATATATGGTCTTTATTATGTTGAGATAGGTTCCCTCTAAACGTACTTTGTTAAGAGTTTTTATTATGAATGGATTTGTATTTTGTTAAATGATTTTTCTGCATTTATTGAGATGGCCCTATGGTTTTTATTCTTTCTCTTGTGAAAGTGATGGACCACATTATTTGCAAATATTGAACCACTGTGGCATCTCTGGAATGAATCCCACTTGATCATAATGAATTATTTTTTAGTGTACTGTTGAATGTAGTTTGCTGAATATTTTGTTGAGAATTTTGCATCTATGTTCATCAAATATATTGGCTTGCAGTATTCTTTTTTTGTGTATGTGTGGTGTTTTTGTTTGGTTTTGGTATTGGAGATATGCTGGCTTTGTAAACTGAATTTGGAAATTTTCCTCCTCTTCTATTTTTTGGAATAGTTTAAGAAGAATAGTTATCAGGTTTTCCTTAAACATTTATTAGAATTCACCTGTGAAGCCATCTGGTCCTAGACTTCCATTGGGAGTTTTTTGGTTACCTATTTAATTTCACTGCTGTAATCAGTCTGTTCCAGTTTTCTATTTCTTCCTCATTCAGTTTTGGGAAGCTATATGTTTTTAGGAATTTATCCATTTCTTCTACATTGTCCATTTTTTGATATGTAATTTTTCCTGATCTCTTATAATTTTCTGTATTTCTAGAATATCATTATTTAATTTTGAGTCCTTTCTTTTTTATTGATGAAACGTTAAAGGTCGTTTTGTCTCTTTTTCATTTATTTCTGCTCTACTACTTATTACTTTCTTTTTTCTAGTAGTTTTGAGCTTTGTTCTTTTTCTAGCTCATTTAAGTTGTTTTAGATTTTTTTATTTCTTTTTTTTTTTTTTTTAGATTTTTTTATTTCTTGAGGTAGGCCTATATCACTATAAACTTTTCTCTTAGAACTAGTTTTGCCATGTCCCCAAAATTTTCTACTGTTTCTGAATGTTTTTTGTTTGTTTTGTGTTTTAGTTTTCAATTTCTTCATTGAACCATTGATTGATTAGTGCTATGTTTAAATTCCTTGTGTCTGTGTTTTTTCTAGTTTTTTTTTCCATGTAATTGATTTCTAGTTTCATACCATTGTAGTCAGAAAAGATGCTTGATATAATTTCAATTTTCTTAAATTTATTGATATCTGTTTTGTGGCCTAATGTGATCTGTCCTGGAGAATGGTCCATGTACATGTGAAAATAATAGTTACTCTGCTATTTTTAGGTGGAATGTTTGTATATATCTGTTAGGAGTTTCATCTGGTCCAAACCACCATTTCCTTGTTACTTTTTCTCCCTGGATTATCTATTTATTTATGTAAATGGAATTTTAAAGTCCCTTTCTATTACTGTATTACTGTAAATTGCTCCCTACCTGTCTATTAATATTTGCTTTATGCATTTAGGTGCTCTTATTTTCAGTATATATATGTATATACATATATATGCATATATATATGTACAAATATATCCTCTTGTTGAATTGATCCTTTTTATCAGTATGTAGTGCCCTTCTTTGTCTCTTGCCACTGTCTTTATTTTATGTTTTCAAATTTTTTGGGCAGACCCGGTGGCTCAGTGGTGTAGCGCCGCCTTCAGCCCAGGGTTTGATCCTGGAGACCCAGGATGGAGTCCCATGTCAGGCTCCCAGCATGGAACCTGCTTCTCTCTCTCTCTCTCTGTATCTCTAGTAAATAAATTAAAAATCTTAAAAAAAAATTTTTTTTTAATTCTGTAGTTAACATATAGTGTAACATTGGTTTCAGGAGTAGAATTTAGTGATTCTTCACTTACGTGTAATACCCGGTGCTCCACACAAGTGCCCTTCATAATACTCATCACCTGTTTATTTTAAAGTCTAGTATATCTGATAAGAGTATTGCTACCTGGGGCATCTGGGTGGCTGAGTGGTTGAGCATCTGCCTTCGGCTCAGGGTGTGATCCTGGAGTACTGGGGTTGAGTCCTGCATTGGGCTTCTTGCATGCAGCCTGCTTCTCCTCCCTCTGCCTATGTGTCTCCTCTCTTTCTCTTTGTTTCTCATGAATAAATAAAAAAAATAAGTATTGCTACCTTAGCTTTTCTCCCCCAACTTCCATTTGCATTGTATATAATTTTCTATCTCTTCACTTTTAGTCATATGTGTCTTTAGGTCTGAAGTGAGTCTCTTGTAGGCAGGGTTTGTTTTTTTAATCTATCAGTCACATTATATCTTTTGATTGGAGCATTTAGTCCATTTACATTTAAAGTAATTGTTTTTTAAATTAATTTATTTGAGAGAGAGAGAACATATGAACTTGAGCCAAGGGAGGAACAAAGGGAGAAGGAAAGAGAATCCCCAAGCAGATTCCCTGCTGAGCCAGAACCTCATGCTAGGCTCAAGTGAGGATCCCAAGATCATGACCTGAGCCAAAATCAAGAGCCAGATGCTCAATCACTGAGCCACCCAGGTTCCCCTAAAGTAATTCTTGGTAAGTATGTACTTACTGCCATTTTGGGTTTTCCGATTGTTTTGTAGATCTTCTCTATTCCTTCTTCTCTTGATCTCTTTGTAGTTTGATGGCTTGCATTAGTGTTATGCTTAGGTTCCTTTTTAGTTATTGTGCATATATTATAGGTTTTTTTATTTGTGGCTACCACTCGGTTCATATACATCTTATGTGTATAACAGTCTATACTAGGTTGATGGTTGTTTAAGTTCAAACACATTCAAAAGCACAAAATTTTTACTCCCTCTTCCACGTCTGATACATATGGTGTCATATTTTACAACTTTTCATTTTGAGTATCCTTTCGCTAATTTTTGTAGATATTTATTTTACCACTGTTGTGATTTAACCTCCATACTGGTTTTATAAATGATTACTCAACTACCTTTACTATATGTTTGCTTTTACCTATGAAATTTTTTCCTTTCATAATTTTCTTCTACTTGTCACCTTTTCTTTTCACTTAAAAAATTTCCTTTAATATTCCTTGAAATGCTGCTTTTGTGGTGATGAACTGCTTTAACTTTTGTTTGTCTAGGGAACACTTTATATCTCCTATTCTAGATGAAAACCTTGCTGGGTAAAGTATTCTTGTTTGAAGGGTTTTGTTTTGTTTGTTTTTGTTTTTGTTTTTCCTTTCAGGATCCTGAATGTATCATACTACTCTCTTCAAGCCTGCAACATTTCTGCTGAAAATATTGGCTGATAGCCTTATGAGATTTCCCTTCAATGTAACTTTTCTTTTCTTTCCTTGCTTTTAAAATTTTCTATCACTACTTTTTGCCATTTTAATTATTAAATGTCTTGCTGTGGACCTCCTCGGGTTAATCTTGTTAGGGGCTATCTGGGCCCAGATGTTTAT
This sequence comes from Vulpes lagopus, assembly GCF_018345385.1. Lineage (NCBI taxonomy): Eukaryota > Metazoa > Chordata > Mammalia > Carnivora > Canidae > Vulpes > Vulpes lagopus. Next base: position 136,188,825 of record NC_054827.1, on the reverse strand, counting down.
TTCCTTCTCCTAATTAATGAAGTTTTCAGCTATTTCTTCAAAAAAGTTTTATGTCTCCTTCTCTCTTTCCTTCTGAGGTCCCTATAATGCAAATGGTATTATGCTTAATGGTATCACAGAGTTCCCTTAACCTATTCTTATTTAGTATTTTTTTTTTCTGTTCATCTTTGTTGCTTTATATCACTCCGTAATCCAGGTCACTGATCTGTTCTTCTGTATCTAATCTGCTGTTGACTCCCTCGATTTTCTTACTTTACTTATTGTATTCTTCATCTCTGACTGGTTCCTTTTTATACTTTCTATCTCTTTTTTGAAGTTCTTACTGTGTTCATCCATTCTTTTCTCACGTCCAGTAAGTATCTTCATTACCATTACTCTAACTTCTTTACCAGGCATATTGCTCATCTCCTTTTCATTTAGCTCTTTTACTGTGATTTTGCCTTGTTTTTTGGGATGTATTCATCTGTTTCATTTTGTCTAACTCTCTGTGTTTCTGTTAATTAGGTAGGTCAGCTATGTTTTCTGGTCTTGAAAGTAGTGGCCTTGTGAAGAGGACCTGTGGTGTCCTGAAGAGCAATCTTCCCTGATCACCACAACCAGGCACTCCAGAGGTGCCCCCTGTCTGGGCTGCAAACACCCTCCTGTTGTAGCTGATCCATGATTTTCCAGCCAGCTGCAATGACTGGCTTTGCCTCCTGTGGATGCACTGGGCAGTGTTTTCTACTTGCAGTACTGGGAGGCCTGTTTGTAGCAGTGGTAGTTCATTGGTGGGCTGGGCAGCAGTCGGCTTGGCTGTCTGCAGTTAACCTCTCTGCCACAGCTGTAGGCACACTGAATAGCAGGTCTCACTCTTTGCACAGCCAACTAAGAAACTAGGCTGCCCGAACTGTGGGTATGGGGGTGTATGAGCTAATCTACCCCTGATCCCCAGGGTAGGAATCTTTTCAGAGCGGTGCTGGTCCTGCTGGGACTTGCCTGCTGGGTATGGCTGGGCAGGAGTTGCTTTGGAGGGATGTCTGTCAGGGCAGATGGGTTAGATGCGGTGGTTGGCAGGGAAAAATTAGGGCAGGACACCTGGTGCTAGCAAGGCAGACAAAGGGTGTTACTTCTGGCTCTCACAAGCATCTAGCTTTATCTAGGCTGGGGGAGGGAAGAGAAAATACCACCTGCCAGTATTTTTGTTCCTGGCAAAATCTCCTGCAGATCCTTGTCCCTCCAGCACATGTTCTAAGATTAGGCAATCTATCGCCTTCACATATACCTCGGGGTTTTTCAAACTGCTGCTGCTTTGCTGTCTTGAGCCAAGTTATTTAGTATGCTCACTTTTTAAGGGCAGGAACTTAGTTTCTTACTGCCCTCTTTCCCAATGTTAAGCCCTGCTGATTTTTCAAGCTCCTGGGATTAAGCTCTGCTGGTTTTCAAAGCCAGCCCTCATGGGGATTCGTCTTTGCAGTACAGTTCCCTAATGCCACGGAGACCTGGTGTAGGGTCTGATCCTCTCACTTCCCCATGTTTGTGACGTCCCTCCCATTCCCATTCACATCTCCACCCTTTCTAGCCTTTTCCATGTAGCCTTCTATCTATGATTCGCTGTGGAATGTCTGTTCTGAGTCTTCAGGTTATTTTCAGCTAGTCACACAGAGGTAGCTGTTATTTTGGTGTGCCCACAGGATGAGATGAGCTCAGGATCTTCCAACTTTGCCATCTTCCCCAAACTTGAGATGCTTTTTTTTAAAAAAATAAAATATTCCATCAATTTATTGCCTTGAAATTAAAGGTTGTTTCAAATATAATTTTAATGAAAACTCCATCTGAATATAATACTGTATCTGAAATTTTTACATAGTTATTCTGTATAATTATCTTTTTAATTTTTAGGTTTTAAATTTTAATTCCAGTATAGTTAACATACAGTGTTGTATTAGTTTCTGGTGTATAATATAGTGATTCAACAATTCTATAGGTTACTGAGTGCTCCTCATGATAAGTGCACCCTTTAATCCCCATCACCTACTTTACCGACTTCCCCCACCCACCTCCCCTCTGGTAGCCATCAGTTTGTTCTCTATAGTTAAGAGTCTGTTTCTTGGTTTATCTCCCCAGCCCCCAACTATTCATTTGTTTTGTGTTTTAAATTCCACGAGTGAAATCATGATATTTGTCTTTCTCTGAATTATTTTGCTTAGCGTTATACTCCTAGCTCCATCCATGGAATGGCAGATGGCAGGATTTCATTCCTTTTTATGGATGAATCCTATTCCATTGTATATATAGAACATCCATTTATCTATCAGTGGACATGTGGACTGCCTCTCTAATTTGGCTTTTGTAAATAATACTGCAATAAATATAGGGGTGCATTTATAGTGTTTGTATTTTGGGGGTAAATACTTGGTAGTGCAAATTATGGATTGTAGGGTAATTCTATTTTTAATATTTTGGGGAACCTCCATACTGTTTTCTTTTTTTTTTTTTTAATTTTTATTTATTTATGACATACTGTTTTCTAGAGTAATTGCACCAGTTTGCAATCCTACCAACAGTGCACAGGGATTTTTTTTTTTCTTCACATCCTTGCCAACACTTGTTGTTTCTTGTGTGTGTGTGTGTTTTGAGATTTTATTTATTTATTCACGAGAGACACAAAGAGAGAAGCAGAGACATAGGCAGAGGGAGAGGCAGGCTCCCTCCGGGGAGCCTGATGTGGGACTCGATCCCAGGATTCCGGGATCTGAGCCAAAGGCAGATGCTCAACCGCTGAGCCACCCAAGTGCCCGTTTCTTGTGTTTTTGATTTTAGACTTTCTGATAGGTTTGAGGTGATGTCTCATTGTGGTTTTGATTTGCGTTTCCCAGACAATGAGTGATGTTGAGCATGTTTTCATGCATCGGTTGGCTTTCTATATGTCTTCTTTGGAGAAATGTCTGTTCATGTCTTCTGCCCATTTTTTCAATGGGGTTATTTGTGTGTTTTGTGTGGTGAGTTACATTAATTCTTTATATATTTTGAACATTAACCTTTTAATGGATATATCATTTGCAAATATCTTCTCCCATTCAGTAGGTTGTCTTTTAGTTTTGTTGTTTCCTTTGCTGTGAAGAAACTTTTTGAGATAGTCTCAATAGTTCATTTTTGCTTTTGTTTCCCTTGCTGGAGGAGACATACCTAGAAAAATGTTATGGCCAATGTCAAGAGAAATTACAGCCTGTGCTCTCTTCAAGGACTTTCATAGCTTCAGGTTTTCAAGTATTTAATACATTTTGAGTTTATTTTTGGAATGGTGTAAGAAAATGGTCGTTTCATTCTTTTGCATGTAGATGTCCATTTTTCCTAGTTCCATTTGTTGAAAAGACTATATTTTTCTCATTGCATATTCTTGCCTCTTTTGTTGAAGATTAATCAACCATATAATTGTGGGTTTTCTTCTGGGCTTTCTATCCTGTTGTATTGATCTATGTTTTTGTGCCAGTACCATATTGTTTTGATTACTATAGATTTATAGTATAACTTGAACTCTAGAATTGTAATATCTCCAGTTTTTTTTTTTCAAGATTGTTTTGGCTGTTCAGCATCTTTTGTAGTTTCATACACATATTAAGATTATTCTAGTTTGAAAAAATGCTGTTGGTATTTTAACAGGGATTGCATTCAGTGTGTAGATTACTATGGGTAGTGTGGACATTTTAATAAGGTTTATTCTTTAAATCTATGAACATGAAATATCTTTCCATTTGTGTTGTCTTTAATTAATATTTTATAGTTTTCACGTACAGGTCTTTGGTTAAGTTTATTGCTAGGTATTTTATATTTTTGGTGCAATTGTAAATGGGATTACTTTCTTAATTTCTCTGTTGGTTTATCAATAGAAATGCAACAAATTTCTGTACATTAATTTTGTATCCTGCTACCTTACTGAATTCATTTTTTAGTTGTAATACTTTTTTGGTGGAATCTTTAGGGTTTTTATATATAGTATCTCATGTCACCTGAAGATAGTGATAGTTTTACTTCCTTACCAATTTAATTCCTAAGGATGCTTTTAATTCCTTTTCCGATCACTGTGGCTCAGTTCCCTCTAACCCTACTTTGTTGAAGGGTTTTATTGTGAATGAATATTGTTCTTTGTCAAATGCTTTTTTTTAAAAAAATCTATTGATCATATGGTTTTCATCCTTTGTTTTGTTGATGTATCATGTTTACTGATTTGTGAATACAGAACCACCCTTGTATCCTCGAAATAAACCCCACTTGATCATGGTAAATGGGTTAATGTATTTTTGGGTGCAGTTTGCTGTTTTGCTGAGGGTTTTTGCAACTATGTTCATCAGGGACATTGGCCTGTAGTTCTTCTTTTTTGTAGTATCTTTATCTGGTTTTGGCACCAGAAGGGGGATGCCTTTTTTCTTTTTCATGCCAGGCAGTGAAAAAAAAAAATTGCAGTTCTACATAATACTATTTTTCCTGTTTCAGCAGAGAAAACTGATCTTGACCCAATTAGGGACTGAGATGAATTGAGGTTGTGAGGCAGTTTTCACAATGTTCTATTAAGATTCCAATTCATACATGCTCTAACCATATGGATCTCCAAGGTTTCTGACTAGAGCTTGTATATTCACAAGGGAACCTCTTCATGATAGTAAATAAACTTGAATGTTTGCCTTCTTAGTACTGTAAGCCTACCAAAAAGTTCACTCTGCTATTGAAGCCTTCCTGCTGAACTTAGTAGCCTACTACTGCCCTATGTGGCACCATTATTCAGCAAATTGCCTTAAGCGGAAAGCCAGCTATAGTTAGTTTCCATGGTTCCCTTATTCCTAGGATTTTTGTCCCTTGAGTCTCCATTTTTGCCTCCTTAGCTACACAAGGGTTCTAAAGCTCTGATTTATCTCACTGCAAAAAGCATCTTGATCAAAGACCAGATTATTTTCAACTTATTACCCTTTGTATAGATTCCCTGAATACCCTCAGGAAAACAGCAGCTGTACAATATCCACTCACATCTTGAATGGTCCTACTTCCTCAGAATGTAGCCACAGTTTTTCCTATTCGTTTCAGTAATAGCCTTTACAGATTTTTTTTTAATCCATTATTCCTAGATTTTGGTGGGACCACTTTCCTTCATCAAACTATTTCCTAATACTGTGACTTCATTTATTTAATATATATTTCAGTAGTGACCATAGGCTATGTATAGGCACTGTTCTAGCTGCTGGGAATATAGTGGTAACCTAAGATTTTACACTGACAGATTCTATTGGAAGTAATTAGACCATTAAAATGTATACTAGTAAGTATATAAACTGTTAGGTGGTGATAAGTCTTATGATTGAAGATAAAGGGGATAGAAAGTGATGATGACATTTTATATGGGATAACAGAGGTCTGTTGAGCCATTTGATGGTGACCTACATGAAGGTTGCAGTGAGATATATGTGTGTCTGGACAGGGAATTAGTTTATGCAAAGCTAAAGCATCTTCAAGTCCGTTGATTCTGAGGAACAAGTATGCTTGTAGCAAAGTGAGGGAGGTGAAGATTGGTGAGATGATGTAAGCAATAGTTGGTACATTGAAACCAATTATTCCAGGGCTTGTATTTATAGATACTTCCCATTTAACAGAAATAGAAAGCTATTCAAGGGTTGTTAGGAGAGTCTATTTTATATTTAAGAAGATTAATTTGGCTTTTTCTTATATTTAAAAATATTAATTTGTAAAAAAAAAAATATTAATTTGTGATTTGTTCCACATAGTACAAGTAAGACAAGTTGAATCTTTTGTAATCATTCAGGTGAGAAAGGACAGCGGTCTGGGAAATCTAATGTGGAGTTTATAAGTGTGGACTTTTGAGCTAGACTGTTTGCATTCAAATGCCAACTCTGCTGATCATTACCTGAATAATCTGCTTCATCTTTCTGTATCCGAATCCTAGAAAGAGCAGAAGAGGGTGGAATGGAAAAGATGAGGAAAAGATAAAGAGCTTTAGATATATTTGAGATGACAGCTGGACACTCAAGTAGAAATGTAAATTACAGTCTGGAGCTCAATGGTAAGTCCAGATTGAAACTATTTAGTTAGAATACATACTGTATTTGAAGCTATGAAATTGAGATCTTCTAGTTCAGTTATATAGAGTTGAGTATCCAGTAGGCGACCCAAGACTGACTAGTGAAGGAGAAAACCATATGATAGAAAGATCTGGAGACCAATGCTAGAATGTATTACACAAAGGTAAGGTAATCAACTGTGTGATTATGCTACAAATGATGATGGGTGGTCAGGTACAACAACGGAGAAGGGACCATTTGAATTAGCAATGTGGTTGTTCTGATCTTGCAGGAGTAGTTACGGTAAATAGCAGGAAACATAAAGATGGAGAATTCAGAGACAAAACAGGAGGGAATATGGGGCTCAGTCAGTTAAACATCTACTTTTAGCTCAGGTCAAGATCCCAGGATCCTGGGATCTGGGATTGAGCCCCGGATTAGGCTCCTTGTTCAGTGGAGAGTCTTCTCCCTCTGCCTCCCCTCCTTCCTGTGCTCTTTCTCTCCCAAATAAAGAAATCTTTAAAAAGAAAAAAAGAAAAGGAAGAAACAAGGAGAGGATTTTAAAAAGGTGGCAAATGAGACAATTTGCTATAGGGCAAGGAAGATGAGATCCCCTCCAATGAGATGCAAATGCCACTTTTATTTGATGAAGGTTAGTGTTGATCCACTCTTAGGCAGTGAGATTACAGTTTGGGTTGACTGAAGTGACTTTGTGTCTCTAGTCTAGTGAAAACTGTTACTGAACTCAAGATCTCTTTGGGCTGTTCGTTGGAAGGATTCACAGTATTCTCTATCGGGTGTGTAAAGGGTCAGTATCTTCACTCTGCTGAAATAGTGTTCTTGAGGTCATAGAACTTGAATCTTTATAGGCAGACACAAACTAAAATTCTGCTGGGCAAATTTTCATTTATATTATTTCAGCATTCAAGTTATCTGGCTAGCGGACTTCCAAGTAGTTACATCTCAACATGCTTTATCCTCCATTAATCTTTATGGTAGCTATAATATTACACTGTATTGATTACACTGATGTAATGTTACCTTCCACTATGTGGAGTAACCAGAGGGTAAGAACCAATACGTACAAATACTAGGGAGTATTCTGTTTGGTATCTGTATTAACACAAAAGTGTGCTAGGGTTTTCATTAAGGGTAGAGCTTAAACAATAGGACTTTTTTATAGGATTGGAGGCTATAAGTCTAAGATCAAGGTATTAGTTTTGTCTGAGGCCTCTCTCCTTGGCTTACAGAGAGCCATTTTCTTGCTATGTCCTCACATGGCCTTTCCTCTGTGCACATATAGCCCCAATGTTTCTTCACGTGTCCAAATTTCCTGTTTTTGTTTCTTTTTTAAGGACACCAGTCAGATTTGATTAGGTCTGACACTAATAACTTCATTTTAACTTGATCACCTCTTTAAAAACCCCTTTCCAAATAGTCCATATTCTAGGGTGCTAGGGACTAGGTCTCCAACATCTGGGGATTGGAAGAACACAATTCAGCCCACAACCTATGGTAATCTATTGTATCAGTGCATATTTTAAAAATGATGGGAAAAAAAACTGATAGAGACAATTTGAAAATGGGTAAGAAGTCTCAGGACTTGAATCAAAGGAGAGCTAGAAAAACTAATACATTAATAAGCAACATTTATTAAAACTCTAAGAGATAGATGTGTGTGTTTATGTATATATACACAAACACATATATAAATATATATATAAAATTAGTCATCACAAGATGTCTATAAGATAGGTGTTATTCCCACTTCTCAGATGAGGACATTTAGATTCTGAACATGAATCCATAATTCATAAAAGGTCTTAAGTCTATAGAGCTATGTTACTAAGTTTACATTCATATGGTAGCCATGGCAGAGAAGGCAGGAATGTACATTATAACCTAGCACATTTGCAATAAAAAATTTTTCAAAATAATAACTGATAAAAAAACAAATTTTAGTAACCTAATATTCATTTCTGTGCTTTGCATTTCCAGATGATTAAACATGATTGTACACATGAAAGACAATTGTTCACATTATAAACAGAATTCTTTTGTTGAGAGAATGATAATTATGAAAGTCTCGGTGCAAATTTTGATAAGATGGTAAAAGTTTTCATCATCTCTTTCCCACAATGATTTTCAAAAGTTTGAGATAACATGAAAATATGTGAATACTACAGTTGCTTCAAATAAATTCGATACATTTTCAAAAATACTTCCTTTTGCAATAGTTTGTGTATTTTAGAATTATAAATTGCCATCTGAATAATGCATATTGACAGCTATTATAGTTATATACACAAGTCATATTTTGCTTCAATTACTTTTGCTTAGTTTTGAATTTTCAGTGCCAGTTTGATAAATCATCAAGTAATGATTTGTTTAGAAGTCAAATACTTAAAAACCATGTCTAGTAATTAACTTTAGGGCTACAGAAATGAAAGAGTACCATCCATATGTTTGTGTCCTATCTCCATATATATTCATCATTTAAAATAGAGTAATATTCATGGTGACCTGTTTGGACAGTATGATATAGCTTTTCTTTGAAGTATATATTCAAATGTTTAAAAAGGGAGAAGAAATGGGTAGGAAATATCAGAAAGGGAGACAGAACATGGAAGACTCCTAACTCTGGGAAACGAACTAGGGGTGGCAGAAGGGAAGGAGGGCGCGGGGTGGAGGTGACTGGGTGGTGGGCACTGATGGGGGCACTTGACGGGATGAGCACTGGGTGTTATTTTGTATGTTGGCAAATTAAACACCAATAAAAAATAAATTTATTATTAAAAAATTTTAAAAAAAGTCTTCTCAAAAAAATAAAAAAATAAAAAGGAAAAAAGGAAAGAAGATTCGATTTCAGAAGTTAAAGATTACTTTGAAATAACAATCACATTCAAATGGACTTGTAAGACAATTTATTCAAAGTATGAGACGTCATCATTAGCCCTTATTTTACTCATGAAAAAGAATGGGGAACAACTACCAGATTTTAAGCTCCAATTTCAAAAATATTCAGACAACGCAGGTAAAAAAAAAAAAAAAAAACCTCCAGATACTTTTCCGGTGTCAAACATTGTCATTGCCTACTTACTTCATAAATATTATCACTTATTAGGAATAATAGCTTAAGATTTTTTTCCTAAATACCATAATTTTTGCTTCAAATGAAGGGTCCTCAGCAGTGCTACTTGTTTTATAAACTGACCTGCAGTTTCTTTAAATCCAAATCGATTGGAATTTTTTTTTAAAGAATAAATATCACACACCCATGGTAGTAAACTATAGTATCACCACCAAATATAAGTAATCGGTATTTTACAATGAAGAAATTTAGAGCATTTGAGGGTACATTACTATACTATGATGGACTGACCAAAGTATGGGCCTTTGCATAACAGATCTTGAAGAAGAAACCTGAAAACTGGGGGAAAATAAGTGGTTGAAATAGAGCTTAGCTATGTAATTTTAATCAAAACTCATTAGACCTAATAAAATTCTTTAATCAATGAAAAGCGCTGTCCCTAACATGAACCGTAATTAGATAGTATTTGTCGGAGGAAAATCACTAGCTCAGTGGCTGACTTTGATGTGGAAGCAGTTAAGAGAGGACTTTGTTATTATTTATTAAGCACAGGGAGGAGTCTACTTCTTTTTAAATAAAGAGACTCGATTAAATGTGAACTGGTAGCCACCAACCATGGGATAAACTATCCTCCACCCTAAAATGGCCATATGTTGTACATTTCCAGTTAATTCTGACCTTGCAGAGAAACACATTACCACCTGACTTAAAATAAGAAATGGAATACAAAATAAGAATATAACAAAAGCATCAAACAAAACAATAACAAAACCCTGGGACAGTGAGTTTGTACGAAAACAAAACGTCTATAGTGACAGTGCAAACGGCGTCATGGTCATGCCAGGTCCCGTGCATACACGGTCTTCAATGCAGCGGACGCTCCTTGTCGGCAGCCACCTGTGTAGTGAGTGTGTTCTGTGGCCCGCTCAGAGCACGGCCAGTGAGCGTGGCCTGTGCCGTCACTGGCGTTTGGTGGTTGAATGTTGTCTTGGGAAACAGTCACTAGGCTTTTCTCTTAACAAGCGGTTCCTTATTAATAAGAGTCCTCCTCGTTCACTACGGATCAGGACTTCACTGACCCCCTTCGTTTCCTTGCCCCTTTTGAAAACCCCCAATGTTTGATAGGCAGCCACTAAAATGATCCTTCTCCTTTCCACTTCCCTTTCTTTTCCGTAAGATGGACCCTATGTAAACCTAAAGACGTATGGTAACTGAATATACAAGGTTTCTCAAAGTGCAAAACGTGTTACATACAGGTTCGGAGGCTTCATTTAAACAAAGCATTTTATACAGTACAGTACAGTTTGAGATTTCTGCTCATAAATTACACCATTCAACAGGCAACTGCTGTGAAAGTCTGGCTGAGTCAAAGTGACCCAATGCCTTCTTAAACATGGCCAACACGTGGAACTGTACAAGCTTTGTTCAGACCTAAAAAAAAGTGTCATCTTCTACTTATCACATTATGTACACAGATATTTTTAAAATGCTATTTAAATGCTTATGTATAGCCAGACAAATCCCACAAACCATGAATTTTACTGTTTGGTTTCTGGTTTGCACATACATACTGTACACAATATATTTTTTTTTAATTGCAAAACTAATTAATCTCCTTCGGCAAGATCTGCTCACCCTGTGAGTCTTTCGGGAAGGTTCTCGTCCGCTGCAGCACCACGCTGAGTTCTTCAATCACCCTCGATGGTAACTTACTATCAGAGTCCAAAGCAGCCCTGCCATTCCTGTCCTCCGTCTTCCTCAATGTCTTGAGGCCTTTATGGCTTTTCTGTGGCCCGGGAAGGACCTCTGCCTCTGTGTCCTCCAGACAGTTGAAACTCCGGTGTTTTCTGGTTCGAGTTCGAAGTTTCTCGTCCTTGTGCTCCAGGCAGTGGGCCACCATGGAGGCTCTCTCCTTGATGCTGCTATCCCCCAACTCCTGATCCCGCTTTTCACTGAGCTGCAGTCTTTCCAGTTCTGCCCTCGCACTCTGAAAACAAAACACAACATCTCACAGGAATGCAAGATTTGCTACAATTTAAGTTTAAAAGGCCCAAATGCCACCTAAACGTTGATGCTTCTTATGTTTGTGCTTATTTCTAGGATTCGGGTTCTAACTTCGACATAACTGGTGTGTTGGGATTGACCAACCAAGAGATCCATATGGGCACCTTAGAGCTACAAAATCAACGGAGAGGCAGATTGTGGAAATCCCTTGTAATATGCATTTAATGTACAGCTTCAAAGAAGTCTCTCGGGTTAGTTTTTCAGCTTGACTCTCATTCCAAACTCGCCTCTTCCAATTCATTTCTGCTTGAATGTGTCATGTTCATGTATCTGTAATTCCTACAGCATCATGCCTATGGCCATGTGATTTGGGGACAGGCCCTATACTTGTACTACAGCCCCCTCCTTGAGACTAACAGTACATATTAGTATGTTAAAAATGCTGAGAAGTTCTATGGCAGAGAGATCTGTTTAACTTCTTTTTGTTTTCTCCCACACACTGCCTTTTAGAATCCCACAGATACATTTCTGAAAACACTGAAATATATACATAAATAGTTATGTATTAAATCCACTTTTGTACCCAGCGATTAGAGTGCACTTTAATTCACTGAGCTATAAAGGTGTGCTTTCCTAACTAGGGTTCAGAAAATCTTGTGACTGGGCAATTTCTGGCATACAGAGCATCAGACTATCAAAGGGTACAACAATTAAATCAAGTGTAAAATACAAGAACAAACAACAGAGAATCGAAAGCATAGAGCAGTATGGAGCCACACAGAAAGGATGCCCAACGAACTGGACGAGGGTGAAGGTGGAGCAGAGAGAGAAGTTATTTTTCTTTTCACAAAAAGCCTTAAAGAAACGTCTTCAAATTTTCCCCAGTAAAAACTGCAAAGCCTACAAGGCAAAAATCTGAAGAAGAATTTAAGAGTATTGGAAGAAGAGGTAATGAAAATGGTAATATAAGTATGAAGCTGAGTAGCATAAACAGAAAAGATCTTCAATATAATAATGTTTGAAAGACAACACCCCAGCTTGCTCTATTTTTCTCTACGGCAGTTACTTAATGTGATTATCTGAATGCCCTGCTAGAAAGACTCCACGCGAGCAGGGTTTTTGTTTGATTTGTTCACTGAAGTGTGAACCTAGTACACAGCCTACTTAGGAAATGACCATTTATTTATTAAATAGTAAATAAAGAAAGGTTTAAAATTTTTCAAATGTATAACACTGTTCTATTTCCCTAACTTCCATCAAATTCAGATGTGGAACTGAAACATACAAATTCAGGCTGAATACAAGTATTTTCACAAATGTATTTTATACATTTCATAACTTGGAATTTTCTGATAGAAATATCTTAGGCCAATACATTTCTTCTACCCTAAAAACTGATGAAATATTTAGTATCTAGCTTAATTCCAAATTTTCATTTGAATATGTTAAAATACTGAGAAATTGGTGATGCTTGTGTAACAATGTGAATGTCATTATTGTATATACACTTAAAAATGGTTACGATGAATAGTTTTATGTTACATTTATTTCACCACAACAAAATAACTCCTGCCTTGTAAACAAATGAAAAATTATTGAGAATGATGGCATAGAGATGACCAGCATGGAGATGTGACTGGGAGTTTATAAATATTAAACACATTATGTTTTACTGGGCATTTCTTACCTAGGGAAAATTAAGGAGCAATAGAGACTTAAAAAAAAAATTATAGTAGACACACAAAATTACATTAGTTTCATGCATACAACATAGTGATCTGATGAGTCTGTGTTATGCTATGCTTACCACAAGGGTAGCTACCCCTGTCATCCTACAGTGCTATTAGAGTATCATTTGACTACTCTATTCTCATAACCTATTTATTCCATAACTGGAAACCTGTATACCTCTCACTCCTTTTCACCCATTTTTGCCCATTCCCTCACTCCTTTTCACCCATTTTTGCCCATTCCCAACCCTCCTCCCATCTGGCATCCTTTCCCATGTTTCGTTTTTAGATTTCACATGTAAGTGAAATCACATGGTATCTTTCTCTGACTGGTCTCATTTAGTGTAGTATCTTAAACCTTTTAAAACTATGTTCTCCCATTCAGCAAGTTGCCTTATGTTGGTTTCCTTTGCTGTGCAAAAGCTTTTTACTTTGGTATAGTTCTAAGTAATTCATTTTTGCTTCATTCATGTTGTTGCAAATGGCAAGATTTTATTCTTTTTTAGGGCTGAGTAATATTCCATTCTATACATATATGCCACTTCTTCATCCATGTGACTACCTATGGACATTTGGGATGCTTCTGTTGCTTTTGTAAATAATGCTACAATAAACATAGGGGTACATGTATCTTTTTGAATTAATGTTTTTCTCTTTTTTTGTTTTTGTTTTGTTTTTCATTTTCTTAGGGTAAATACACAGTAATGGAATTACTGGATAGTATGGTATTTCTATCTTTGAGTAACTGCCATACTGTTTTCCGTAGTGGTTATACCAATTTACATTCCCACCAATAGGGAAATGTGAATGAGGGCTTTTTTTTTTTTTTTTTTTTTGCCTCCACAGCCTCACTGACACTTGTTATTTCCTGTCTGTTGGATACCAGCTTTCTGACTGGCATAAAGTGATACATCATTGTGGGATGGTTGGTTTTTTTTTTTTTTCATTGTGGTTTTGATTGGCATTTCCCTGATGATTAGTGATGTTGAACATCTTTTCATGTCTCTGTTAGCCATCTGTATGTCTTCTTTGGAAAAATGTCTATTCAGGTCCTCTGCCCATTTTAATCATATTATTTGTTATTCTGGTGTTGAGTTGTAAAAGTTCTATATGTATTTTGGATATTAACCCCTTATTGGAGATACCTTTTACAACTATGTTCTCCCATTCAGCAAGTTGCCTTATGTTGGTTTCCTTTGCTGTGCAAAAGCTTTTTACTTTGGTATAGTTCTAAGTAATTCATTTTTGCTTTTGTTTCCCTTGCTCAAGGAGATGTTTCAAAAATATGTTGCTAAGGTCAATGCCAAAAAGATTACTGTTTTATTTAGGAGCTTTATGGCTCAGGTATCACATTTAAAGTCTGTAATCCATTTTAAGTTTACTTTTGTATATGGTGTAAGAAAATGGTCCCATTTCATTTTTCTGTATGTAGCTGTCCAGTTTGCCTGACATGACTTATTGAAGAGATGTCTTTTTGCTGTTGGATATTCTTTTCTGCTTTGTCAAAGATTAGTTGGCCATATAGCTATGGATCCATTTCTGGGTTTTCTATTCTGTTCCACTGATTATGTCTATTTCCCATTGATCTATGTCTATTTTTATGCCAGTACCAAGCTGTTTTGATATTATACCTTTGCGGTAGACCTTGAAACCTGGGATTGTGATACCTTCAGCTTTGTTCTTCTTTCTCAAATTGCCTTGGCTATTCAGAATCTTTCTGTGGTTCCACACAAATTTTAGAATTATTCTAGATCTGTGGCAATGTTATTGGCATTTTGATAGGGATTGTATTAAATCTGCAGATTGCCTTTGGTACTAGGGGCATTTTAACACTATTTGTTCTTCCAAACCATGAGCATGGAAAATCTTTCCATTTGTTTGTGTCGTCTTCAATTTCTTTCATCAATGTTTTATAGTTTTCACAGTAGAGGTCTTTCACTTCTTTAAGTTTTATTCCCAGGTTATTATATTCTTGCAATTGCAAATGCAACTGTTTTCTTAATTTCTTTCTGATATTCTGTTTAGTGTACAGAAGCAGAACGTATTTCTGCATATTAATTTTGTATCCTGCAACTTCACTGAATTCGTTTATCACTTCTAATAGTTTTTTAGTGGAGTCTTTAGGGTCCATAGTAACAGTTCTCATTATCTCTCAACCATTAGCAGATAGACTTTGGATTTTCGTAGATATAGAATTTAGGGGCCAAATATTCACACAGGTAATGCTGAGATTTCAAGTAAACTTTAATGTTAGGCTAAGAGATTCAATCTTGTATGAAGGTGGAGAGGTGGTGGGAATGACCTGCTAAGAGTAGAGAGGATGGGACAGTGTCTGGGTGGCTCACTCAGTTAAGCATCTGACTCTTGATTTTGGCTCATGTAATGATTTCAGGATTTCAGGGTCATGAGATCGAGCCCCAGATTGGGCTCTGTGCTCAACAGGGAGTCTGTCTGCTGTTTTTCTCCCTCTTACCTGCTCACTCACTATCTCTGAAATAAATAAATAAAATCTTTAAAAAGAAAAAAGTTGAGAGGATGGGAGAGAGTGAGGTTTTGAGTACACAACATGGTGTTCTGGGAGTGCTTTTCATGTTCTGGGGAAAGGAGAACATAGTTATGTGCTACACTGTCCTTAAAAGTTAAGGCATTAATAATTTAGAAAGAAGGATAGATAAGGTATGAAATTACAGGAGCGAGACGTAACATGGTCCAGATGATGCCAGTGGGTGTCAGAGTATGTTTAGAGAAAAGTAGTTGTTTGACTGGAAGTGGCAGTGCGAAAAGTAGTCTTTCTCTCTGCAGAGAGTAGTTCCTATATCACAGCCAGAACATGGTGCAGGAACATGTTCTCAGGGCAAACCACTCACATGGCTTTAGTCTGTGCCCACATCCATTTTTCCATGATATCCAGATGTGGGCCACTGGTTATGGAGGCCTCACAATACCAGAACGTACAATGACCAACATGTGGATTATAGCAGAAATGCACTACTAAACTCACTATATTAGTTGATAATCTCTGTGTTGTATATAATCCTATCAAACTACTGCTTTAAGTATATTATCAACAGTAAATAAACATGATTATTTGCACCATAAAGTATATTTTAAGACAAAAATAGAAATGCAAAGAAATGACCATATGCCCAATGTCACATAGTGGAAATTTGGAATGGGATGCCAACATTGGCCTCTCTGGAAGTAATGTGCCTCTTTATGTGTTCCAGGATGGCGAGAAAAATGTGTAATGAGTAAGAGTCTAGGTCACCATTTTGTGCTGGAACTGTATCATTCCTCTTTGCTCATTATTTTTGTTTGGAAATAAATGATCACAAATTGTTTTCCAAGTTCCTTATTAGTATGGTATCATTGAATTATCACAATAGCCCTATAAGGTAGAGCCTTTTATTATCCTTCCATGCTTACAGATAAAAAGGCTGAGCGCAATGAAGTTAGGAGGTACCCAAATCAGAGATAGGATCTAGCATGTGCATTCTTGAGCACTATGTTTGCCTCTTCATGTGTGATTTCCTTTGACAACAACTTACTTTCTCTGGCTTATTCAGCTAGCTTACTACTAATTCACTTAATTAATCTTAGAAGTCACTTTTTCCAGGAAGATTTCCTGCCTGAATGAGGTATCCTCATACAACTTTCAATAGAACCTCATGAAATGGGAAGTCATCATATGGCTAAAGCACCAAATTTACCAATCTCCTGACACCTTGTATGAAAAACAATTATTGAGTATATCCATTGATGTGACTAAACATTTTTCTTATGAATATATCCTACTTTGCAATATATTTATTCAAAGATTTATTTAATTAAAGAGTGAGGGAGAGACAGAGGGAGACAGAACCCAAGCAGACTCCTCCCTGAGCAGAGAGACGAATCTCATGACCCTGGGATTATGACTTGAGCAGAAATCAAGAGTTGGATGATAAACCAACTGCATCACAAGCCCCCTGCCCCCACTTAACAATATTTTTAGCCATTTTTCCTTTTTAAAACAAGGATCAAAAGTGATTAGTCATTTTATTAATATATTTTCTTAAATATTTACATGAATCTAATCCTATAACAAATATTTTAATGGTTCATATGAAATTTTTAATTTCTGTTTTAATGCTTTTTAACTTTCCAATGTTTTTCCAACATTGGAGCATTTAAAATTTTTCTTTGCCAAATTTGATGAATCACCGTGTTTATAAAATTTACAAAAAAGTTAATTTAGCTAAACTACTCATAGATTTTCTAGCAATTTAATATTTTATGAAATTTTTTTAAGAACCTATAACAAGTTCTTTGCAGTTTGGAGGTTATCCGTTTTCTGATCTTAAGTATGCTAAAACAGAAAAAAAAAATTCTCTGAAATTCTGGATTTGATATCAGCTAACAAACTATTATACTATATATTTAGTTATCATCCTATCTATACTGGATTCCAGTTAATGTATTTTGATTTGGTCCTAATAATTTATCCTTTGCTTTGCTCCATAACTGATCCTAAGGCAACATGAGAAAAAGCTGGGGTCCCAGCAGAGCACATCTACTCCTACGTTTGCTTCATTTGTTCAAACTCTGTTTCCTAATCAGGGTTTTTTGGAAATATGACTCTTAGAATTTTAAGATTCTAGATTAGTCGAGGAATCCATTGTTGCACAGACTTTTTTTTTTTTTTTAAACCAAGGATACCTACAAGTGCAGGAGGACCAAATAGGCAACAAAGGAAACAACCATTATTTTCACAGTTTGTATCTTTTAGTGAAGAGGAATATTATACTGGAATAAATGTTCAAAGGAATATATACATGGAAAAAATATTTTTAAAATCTGACCACTAAATTAAAATAGCTTTAGTCTTTTAAAATAAGTTATTTCTGTTTGGAAAGAAAGAGATTCAAACAGTTCACTCCCAAACCCCGAGGAAATAGTACTTTTTAATGCTTTTCTCTTTTTTCTTTGAGGGGGCTCAATTAAGGCCCTGAAACACACATTAATCCCAAAGTATCTAATGAGTTTTGATGAGAACAGCTTTTCTCCTTTCCTGAACAGACTGAACTTCAAGTCAAGACTGATGCTCTGTATGGTCTCCCCTCCCTGCAAGGTGAGAAGGAAAACAAATAGCCACTTTCCTGAAAAATGCCAGGTCTTCTTTATTGATGCTCAGGGGTCATCTTGCAGTTCCTTAAATTAACTGCGACACCCCATCAGTTCCCAAACCACTGGAATTTGATTGTGTTACTAGAAAGTCTAGTTACCATGGCTCCAGACATAATCGGCCCTGGGCTCATTCTAAGGGTGTTAGAAGTGAACTCGTAAGACTAATTTGAGACTGTGATTTTTACCAGGCAGACTTCTGTATACACATTTAAAACTATCTGACTACGTGAGGGGTAAGAAAATAAGTGGTATTATGCATACTGAATTGGACGGTCAGTGACATTACTAAAATTCTATAAGAAAAATTAAAATATAAAACTTAAAGGAGGAGCACAGAGTTCTTCATAATATTTTCTTGCTGGATGTGATTTTTTTACTATGCTTTCCAAAGACTACTGTTGTGCTTTTGAAGCCGAAGAAGTAATTAATGTACTTAATCATATTAAGACATAAGAAAATAAATGCTATCATTAATATAAAACAAATAAAATCCTGACCTACCTCAATATTTCTCCGGGCTAGGGTTGCACTTCTCTCATGCTGGATGGGAATTAGAGGCAAACCTCCAATTTTGGGATTTTTGGTTATAGAACGTTTTCGTTCCTTTCCAGCTGGTGGCCATATATCATTTTCATGCTGTGGAAACACAATTTCTTGTTGTTGGTGTGTTTTATTATGTGGCATATCATGTTATAGAGTCACTTGGCTCCTTTTCCATATATCCAAATCAAATGATCTGTTTTCCATGAGAATGCCATTTGTAATTATGATGTTGACTCTGGCAGCAGCATTGCTTGAGGATATAAGACTCTTAAATGAACAGAGCTTTGAGGTCTCAGTTCAATTTCTAAGTTTCAAATACATGGCTTCTGTATTACTTATCAAATCAAAAGGAGCAAAATATTTGAGGAAACTGGCAAATCTCTTTGTGGGAGAAAAATAATACACTTGTCTGTATTTCTAGGCCCTGTAATCAAAGTCACAATGCATTCATTTTCTACCTCCACCAAAGACAACTTTAATGTAAAAATAATTTGACCTCCTAGACCTCAAATCAACCTAAGGCATGGCTATCAGAAAAATTAGATTCATTTTATGACCTTTCGAAAAATGTTACTTTTTCATCTAATTGTATTCCAAAGAAATTATCTTGCACACAGTCATTTATACTGAAAATCATTGCATAACAGACTATGGCACATTTGTTCTCAAATTATTGACTACATATTCTGGTCAACTGGATAATAGATATGACTGGAGAAAAATTAATTTTGCAATGGGGAGACATTTTTACAGGTAAAAGTACAAGCCCTTGAATGATAAATCCTTCAGATATGCATATAAAAGAAAAATCTTTAAAGAATTTTCTACTCCTCAGGGTAGATTAACTTTTCAGAAGTTGGCAAAACCAAATTGATTTTCAGACAACCATCTATGAAAGAAATATAGAATACCAATTATAAAGTGATAAGCTTTACAGATGTTCTGATGCAATGAGAACTTTTTGGTAAATTATATAGCTAAATGCCTATTCTTATGACAACACATTCCTGTCTTACATTACAATTAGTATTTTAATGTGTTTTATGGCAAATAATTCATTTCAGCTAATATTTACTGTGTACGCATATATAATGGTGAGATTATATTGAGGGACATACTGCCAGACTTTGTGCTTATCAGTGTGCATAATCTTGTTTAATGTATATCATATAAATATATACAATTTTACTTAATATTTATATCTGTATATAAATACAATCTCATTTAATCTTCAGTCCTACAGCGTAGATCTTTGGGTGTATATGCATTAGATGTGCCTTTGAATTTAAGTGAAGCATTTATTTTGGTTCAGCAATCTATAATGGTAGATTGTTAAATATTTCAGAGAGAAAGTTATAAGCTTCATAATGCTTTGTTTATGTCACAGCCCCAAACTTGGTAAAAATAATTTTGATATTATATAATTGGGATGTTCTCAACATGTAAAGCTAATAGAAAACTGGCTAGCAAGGAATTCATTACCCTATGGATTATGCTTACACTTGTACTTACTGATGTATAATACATGTGCCAAATGATATTCAGAGAAATCTAAGAGCAAACAGTCTCAAAAAAGTATGTCTTTTTCTGACATGATGTACGATGTTGTGTATATCTGCTAATGAGTTCTTCCCAGATTGTGATCCAAGAGGTATTTTTCCAGCATACCAACATAGTATCTAGTAATACACTCTGATATTTATGGTTATTAAAAGTGACCTGAAGAGTTCTACTGTATGGATCATATAGCTGAGGATCACACCCCAAAATCTTCAGTTCTATCTCTCACTTTCTATTTTTCTCACGCATCCAGCTTTGAGACATAATTGACAAAATTATAGGAAACTGAAAGTATACCATGTGATGATTTGATCTATGTATAAGCTGTGAAAGGATTCTCCCCCAACAAGTTAAGACATCTACCATCTCATTCATTTTGGTGAGCACGGGGAAGTGCAACTCTTAGCAAATTTCAGTGATAGCAGTATTATCAACTATCTCAACAATGACTATGTTTTACATGAGATCCTGAAACCTTCATCTTATAGCTGAAAGTTTGTACCCTTTTACCAACCTCTCCCTATTTCCCCTACCCACCCAGCAACCACTTTTCTACTCTCTACTTCTAGGAATTCAACTTTTATTTTTAGATTGCGCATATAAACCATACTTGCAGCCTATCTGTGTGGCTTATTTCATTCAGCATAATGCCTTCCAAGTTCATCCACGTTGTCAAAAATGACAAGACTTCTTTCTTATTTAAAGGTGAATAATATTTGTGTGTGTACATGCACACACACACATTTTATCTATTCATCCTTGGACTTAGGTCATTTGATATGACCTGAGGTCATTTACATACCTTTGCAATTGTGAATAATGCTACAAAGAACATGAGTCTGCCTCTTACTCTTTGTGACCTTGACCTCTTACTTTTCTGGCTAACAATTTAGTTTCGTTCACTTCTTTAGACTCTTTGAGACTTCCCATTTATTCTCTTCCATCATTCTACTTTCCACATCTTGCCTCACTTCCTTCTCAGCCCATCTTAGACTTCATAGTCAGTAAGTATAAATATTTTCAAGTCTTCTCCTCTTTCTCCTTTCATCATACTTGCTTGGAAAAGCCCTCAATCTAGCTAAACTCAATTTTACTTACTCTGAGTGCCTACAAATTGATGAAGAAAGAAAAAAAGACAGTCACCCTATAGATTCATCTCCTTTAAATCTGAACTTAAAGTTCAAGTAAGCACTCAGCATTAAGTTGAAGTTCAACTATATATATATATAGGGCAACTAGCTAAAGATGATTTCTCATTTGTTCTCCACCCCTACCATTCCAATAGCTCTCCCTAGCTCACTGATGATGAGCTCACTGATTTAATTTTAAAAATTACTATTAATCACTGAAGAATTTCATTTTTCCCACCATGAAATATACCACTCTCCCTGCATCTTATAGCCATAGAAGTGAGGCTTCTCTTGCCAGTATTTACTGTTAATTTTTTCCAGTCATAAGTGCTCAGTGGGCTACAATATACAGTCAATAATAATGTGTGGCACTCTGTTGTGCAATGACTTTTTTCAGCAATGATGACCAAATGTGCACTTGTTCACACTGCATCATGTCTGCTCAAGGCTTCTTCTGGTTTAATAATTACTTTCCGCTGGTTTAATACTTTCCTCAATAAAATAGATAAAAATGGAGAGGGAGGCAAACTATAAGAAATTCTTAACTATAGGGGCATCTAGGCAGCTCAGTGTTGACTATCTACCTTCGGCTCAGATCGTGATCTGGGGCTCCCAGATCAAGTTCTGCATCAGGCTCACCACAGGGAGCCTGCTTCTCCCTCCGCCTATATCTCTACCTCTCTGCATCTCTCATGAATAAATAAAATCTTTAAAGGAAAAAACCCTCTTACCTATAGAAAACCAGTTGAAAGTTGATGGATGGTGGAGGTGGGGGTGGGGGTGGATAAAACAGGCGATGGGCATTAAGCCGGGCACTTGTGATGAGCATTGGGTGTTGTATGTAAGTGATGAATCACTACATTCTCCTGAAACCAAGGCTATACTATATGTTAACTAACTAAATAAAAAGTTGTGGGATGCCTGGGTGGCTCATCTGCCTTTGGCTGAGGATGTGATCTTGCATTCCCAGGATCGAGTCTCACATTGGGCTCCTTGCACTGAGCCTGCTTTTCCTCTCTCTGCCTGTGTCTCTGCCTCTCCTCTTGTGTCTCTCATAAATAAATAAAATCTTAAAAAAAAAAAAAAAAAAAAAACTTGGAAGAAAAAAAAAAAAAGCCCAGTTCCAATAATCCCACACCAAAAATCACTTTCCTCTGTCATGTTTTTCCAATAACTGAATTTTCTCCATTAGTATATGTGCAAAGTATATGCCCTCCTATCTTAAAGACATATGAATTGAAACCCCAAAACCTACCCTGACCTCCTCTTTCAAAAAATCTTTTTTTTTTATTATTTTTTATTTATTTACTTATGATAGTCACAGAGAGAGAGAGAGGCAGAGACACAGGCAGAGGGAGAAGCAGGCTCACGCACCGGGAGCCCGACGTGGGATTCGATCCCGGGTCTCCAGGATCGCGCCCTGGGCCAAAGGCAGGCGCCAAACCGCTGCGCCACCCAGGGATCCCCTGACCTCCTCTTTCTAGTCACACAGCCTCCTTTATGTGCATAGCAAATTCCTTGCCTGGATTTTCTATACTGGTCATCTGTTTTTCCTCCCTCTCAACCCTTTTTATTTCATTTCCTGTTTTTCTTTTTTTCTATCTCTTCTCCTTGACTTTTACAGTTTGAAATGCCCCAGGGCTTATTCTTCTGTCCTTTTTTCTTTGTCTCCCTACATCATATACTCCTTTCGTTTTATTCTGATATCTCCCCCAAATCCAGGGCTTTCAATGCAAACTGAATGCTGACTTCCCCCAAATTGACACTTCATCCCCAAATCTTCACCTTAGTTTTTTAAAGTTTATTTTTATTTATTTATTTAAATAATCTCTATACCTAACATGGGGCTTGAACTCACAACTCTGTGATCAAAAGTCACATGTCATATTCCCCAAATGAATGAGAACATACACTGTTTGTCCTTCTCCGATTGACCTATATGAATAATAGTGAAAGGGAATATAAAGGAAGGGAAAAGAAATGTTGGGAAATATCAGGAAGGGAGACAGAACATAAAGACTCCTAACTCGGGGAAACGAACTAGGGGTGGTGGAAGGGGAGGAGGGCGGGTGTTGGAGGGGAATGGGTGACGGGCACTGAGGTGGACACTTGACGGGATGAGCACTGGGTGTTTTTCTGTATGTTGGTAAATTAAACACCAATAAAAGTTAAAAAAAAATAAAATAAAATAAAATTGAAAAAAAAAAAAAAAAAAAGTCACATGTCCTTCCAAATGAGCCAGCCAGGAACCCTTTGGATGTATAGATCAAAAACTCAGTCAATCTGCTATTCAACATACTTATTTATATGTCTAATGGCATCTCCAATTTCATATGGCCAAAAGAGAGCTCTCAGTTTTCTTCGCATCTCTGATCTTATCACTTCTATTTGCCAGCTGCCAAGGCTAAAAAAACCCTATGTCTCTTACTTGACTTTTACCCCTTCTCTCAAACTGCTGTAGCCAATCAATTTGTAAGTTTTATTGGCTCCATTTTCAACTGTTCTTGAATCTTAATATCTCACTCTGTCCACTTTACCACCTTGGTTGGAGCTGCCATCTTCCACACAGTTGTTCTTTTTGCCTCAATCTTGGATCTCCAACAGCATGCCCTCAACAAACTAAATTATTATTTCTTCAGTTAATATAAAAGAGGTAAAATCCTTCTTTTGTTTCCCAAACTTCTAAACTGGAAGTGTATTATCTGCCTACTGCCTTCTTGATCTTTTCTATCTTTCCACACACAGCCCTTCATGATGTTCATGGAACAAAGATTAAGACACATCCCAGGACCTTGTACTTGCTGGGCCCTAATGATTTGTTCCCTAAGTTCAGTCAGGTCTCAGCATACCTGACAGCTTTTCAGAAGGCATTTTCCTGAGAACCTTTCCTAATTACTGTTCTTCCTCATTCACACTCACTTTTTCTCTTATTTTTTTTTAAGATTTATTTATTTATTCATGAGAGATACACAGAGAGGCAGAGACATAGGCAGAGGGAGAAGCAGGCTCCATGCAGGGAGCCCGATGCAGGACTCAATCCTGGGATTCTGGGGTCACACCTGGGCCGAAGGTAGACGCTCAACTGCTGAGCCACCCAGGCGTCCCTTTTTCTTACTTTATTATTTTATTAAACTAACATCTATTTGAAATTTTGTCAAATTATTTACGTTCTCTCTCCCCTTTCTTATATTAGAAATACTGAGCATGTACTTTGTAAATGGCACTGGGTTCTCTGGTGCAGGTATACACATAGGTCTTGTAGACAAGACTGAGGGAGCCCTTCTTTTCATGGAGCTTACATTTCAGTAGGAGAAGCAGGCATAAAAAATCTAATTACACAATGCTTTCTAATTAGAAATACAACTGAAGTACAGAATGTTAAGGGTTCCTGGAGCTTGAAGACCTGACTGGTCTGAAGATCAAGGAGAATTTCTCTGAGAATGTGACACATTAGTGGAAATCTAGAGGACTTCTGAATCAGGGGTGAAGCTGGGTTTGGATATTCGAAAAGTATTCTGCATACCCTAAAGAAGCCTAGTAAGGAGCACTTACTGTGTGTGTGTCAACAGGTATATAAGAGCATTTGCCAGTTTCCTGTCTGTCTCCCTATGGAGATGAGCCATTACATCCTTAAATCCAAGAAGACCTTTGTGTTTATCTTAATCCAAAGAAGTGGAATGAGTAGATGAAAAGTAATTGGGCTGAATCTCTAGGGCCAGGACGATGACGGATAGGTGAGACAGGGAGAAGAAATAAGTTGGCCATGAGAGCAACCTCTGCTTTCTGGCTATTTCTATTTAGACCCTGATTTTCAACCACAGAGTCTAGTGACTTCAATTTTAAAAACAAAACAAATCAGTGTAGTTGTACCACAGACACTATGATTTTGGCTCTATAGTTTCAATTTAACTGAAACATTTCAAATCTAGTTTGCTTTCTTTTTAAGGACTTAAATATCTAAATTTCTGAAGTCACAATTAAGAGGAAAAGTCTCTTAAAAAGTTAAGCCTTTCTGCTTATGTGTTTTCAGGTAGTAGCAGGCACATCAGGCTGAGAAGAGCAGTGTTTATTAACCACTGGAAAGGTTAATAAATTAAATGAACAGAGAAAATGGTTTTCAAAACAAGTAAGGGCCAGATTTAGGGGTGAATTAACTTCCCACTTATAAGAAAAACAGGGAAGTACGTCCTCAGTAATAAAGAGTGGCAACTTAATCGTTACCAGTGAATTTCAATGCTCTTGTGGGAAGCATTGCTGGGAATTCAGCCAGACAAGGTGTGTGTGTGGGGGAACAATCCTGTTAATGAGACTCTTTAACCCTTCCCCCAAAGACAACAGTCTTCCTATAGGGAGGAGATGAAATACACATAGGGAATTGAGTATAGGCATTAGCTTCTGTCCCCCCTGGGTTTAAACCACTAACTAAATGCATGGTGCTGGGCAAGTGTCAGAATCTTTGTTACCATTATTCCCTCATCTATGAGCAACATCATGCATGGTCTGTTGTTGCAAAGAATATGAGTTAACTCTTCTGAAGAATCCAGCACACAATGAGTAGTAAAGGAATGTAGGTTCCTGTCCTTGTTTTTGGAAAGGCTAGGGTGGGGGAAGTGTGGGAGTAGGCGGCCATAGGGAGAACAGGAAGGGAAACAGTACACTTTTCTAAATGAAGATGAATGTGGGACTCTAGTAAAACAAGCTCCTCTTTCTTATACTATCATCTTGAAGCAGTACACCGCTCGTAAGGTAAAGAGTTGCTGGAGTGCCAAGAAAGGAGCCTCAAAAAAGAGAGTGAACTCTCTTTCAAAGAGTGATGGATAAATTCGGATTCTCATATATTTAAAAAATATATAAACTGGAAAATAAAAGAACACATATAAAACTCTTATTAAAGATGATTTGTAAATCACACATTTTCTGTAAGTGGTTATACTTTGCTAGAGAGCTGAAACAGAGATCATACCTGGGCAATGAAGACATTGGCCATCCACTCCATCTGAGTTTGTAGACTATCACAACAAATGTGCCTGTAAAACAAGGTTTATAAAATACATAATTCAAAAATACAGAACTGTTCTCCAGTGTATTTGTTGGGTTATTAAGTGATCACAAACTTCTTTGAATATTTCCTGATTCATGACTTAATGCAAACAAAACAGGAGTTATTTCAGTATAAGTTGCTTCAGGTTTCTGTTAAATGTACAAGATCAAAATAATAGTAATATATGATAGTTTAAACACAATATAGCTACAGGTTTTGGTAACTGCTAAAAAAGGACCAGCAATATTTTTGTATAGGCAGAAAGGCCATGGTCATTTACTTTTTTCAGGTACATGGTGTTAAACATCTTTTTCCCCAGAAACTCTGAGCCTAAGAAGAAAAACATGTGCACATTTTCTTAAGAGTAGGCTTAGACAGTCTCCATCATTAGGATTATAAACATTAATACCCACAAGACTTGTGAAAAATGAACTAAATGAAAAACTACTACCTCATGTTCAATAACACGGATTCAGTAACCTTTTATCGAAAACCTACATAAAACAGAGATCTTGCCTTCAAGGTTCACATAGTCTATTAGAGGAGCTAGGCATGTAAACAAATAAATTATAACACAGTGAGAAAAAGAGAAAGTAAAGTTGAACACAAATATAGAAAGAGCACACTTGGGGATGCACTAAAGGAGTCTTATAAAAGGAAAATTCTGTAAGTGATGTTAAAATGACATGGCCACTTCAAGATAATTTTATATATATAAATATTATGCTAATATTTATATATAATATATATATTATATAATACAATATTATATATTGATATATATTATTCCTCTTTGAAAAATAATTTGTAAAAGTACTAAAATGAAATTTGTAAAACATTTTTGCTTCATTCATTAGATTCTCATAAAGACTACCTTTCTTTTTTTTTTTTTTTTTTTTTTTTTTTTTTTTTTTTTTTTAATTTTATTTATTTATGATAGTCATACAGAGAGAGAGAGAGAGAGGCAGAGACACAGGCAGAGGGAGAAGCAGGCTCCATGCACCGGGAGCCCGATGTGGGACTCGATCCCGGGTCTCCAGGATCGCGCCCTGGGCCAAAGGCAGGCGCCAAACCGCTGCGCCACCCAGGGATCCCAAGACTACCTTTCTATTACCATGTCCAAAAAAATCCTCTCTATAATTATGTACTTGTGTGCAAAATACTACCGATGCCAAGAAAAAATAAGTAATGATTAGAGATAAAAGTTATCTGATAAGACTTTTGGGGCATCTGAGCTATAGTTTGAAAGAAGAATGATATTGAGTCTATCACATCAGCAGGAAGAGGATGGCTGCAGCACAGAGTATGGAAGAAGATTCAGTAAAGGGATTACATACATTAGACATGTAGAGATGAAGGAGCAAGGAATCTATGGTGAATTAAAGACAGATTACTATTTTATCATTAGGTTGAAAAAGGGGGGAGGGGGAACTCATGGGACATAAAGCTGATGATGGAGCCTCATATTTAAAGTGCCCTGCATGCTGTGCCAACAATCTTCTATTTTATCCCGTAGAAGAGCTTTAATGCAGGAAAGAAACACAATGCATTTTAGAAAGCCCCTTTGGTGGCTTGGTAGAGAATATTCTAGATAACAAAAGTAAAATTAGAGGCATGAAGAGCACTTAGGATGACTGGAATATTCCACACAGATGAATGAACACATGGCCTCATCAGACAGACAATTAAGAGGCAGATCTAGTATGGTTTAGTGGTTGGTTAGACAGAGCTAGGGTGGGAGAAGGGGACACAGTACAATATCGAGGGAGACTGGCTAAATCTTGTGACATTAATGGGAAAAACTTACATATTTGGAAAGAAAATGTTTGAGGCCAAGATTTTTTTTTATACCAAGTTTTTTTATACCAAGATTTTTTTAAAAATTTTTATTTATTTATGATAGTCACACACACACACACAGAGAGAGAGAGGCAGAGACACAGGCAGAGGGAGAAGCAGGCTCCATGCACCGGGAGCCCGACATGGGATTCGATACCGGGTCTCCAGGATCGCGCCCTGGGCCAAAGACAGGTGCCAAACCGCTGCGCCACCCAGGGATCCCCCAATATTTTTTTTTAATACTGCGTTTTGGTTATTTATTCTTTATATAAAACTGAATTCTGTCTATCCCATAAAAGCTGAGATTCCACACTCACATAACTAAGGAGAAATCAGACATAGTTTCTCTTAAGAAGCACTAGCAACTAGGATTCATGGGATTGAAATGGACATAAACCTTGAAGCAAATTTTTCTTCTTCTCAAAGTATTAAAGAAAAAAAAATTAGCTTCACTTAGGTGAAACATTTCCTGTTGGTAGATATATCTGCCAATAACATTATTTGTTTACTGAGGTTATCAATATATCAAATCCAAAAATGACCAGCTATTAACTTACCAGTGATGTTTTTCAGAATACGCTGTCAATCCCCAACTAAATCACATGGGAAAAAAAACACAGACATATACATATTTTAAAAAAAGGAACTGTTTAAGACTGAAAACAGGATTAGGTATTAAATTGTGATTATCACACAGAACAGATACCCACAAGTAATGAGTCAATGGTTATGACTCATCTAGGGTTGAATGATAAATGAGGGGTTCAGCTACAAATTTAAATATGCTCAAGGGACAGAGGGAAGGGGTCTTATGATGTCATGGGAAAGTGTGGGAAATCTCTCAGAAGATACTCTTGGCTGAGAAAGGATAGATATCTGGGAAAATGACCAAAACAAGATATATACCTTGTTACTGATATTGTGGGAAATAAAGAATGTGTCAACAGCAACACAGGTATATGTGTTGAGTTTACAAATTGTGCGTATAGGGAAAGTGATAAAATTTTCAGTAACAGAAACCCAGAGTATGTTCATTAAAATGTTTTGTAAGTATTCATGCAAATATTAATTGCAAATATTAATTAGCTAATCAAGTTAATTTGTGATAAGAAAGTATGGCATAAACTACCTGCTGGCAAGATTCAAATATTGAAGAGGAAGGCAATGTATAAGAGGAGTCCACTTCCTCCCCGTTATGTTGCAGGTTTACTACCGAATTTGGCAAAATGAAAAGGGCAAATTACACAGCCAGGCATCAAGAGGCTGTTTTCCAGTGTGTAGAATTGCCTAGAACATTCCTTATGTTCCCAGGTTGTGAGACCGATCAAGGAATGGGATGCAGAGAAAAATCCATGCATTTTTTTCAGTAGACAGGGCCTTATGGGGATTTCTTGCTTTACACAGCAGAGACCAAGAAGTTTGATTTTAGTAGAAGTTTGACATCATGCGTTTTTAATCTGCCTACACAAGTTCTTGCAATCTTCAACAGGTCCCCTGCCATGTCTGTGGCAGCTTAAAGATTCTGTCTATAGCTTAATTTATGGGAAACGAACTAGGGGTGGTGGAAGGGGAGGAGGGCGGGTGTTGGAGGGGAATGGGTGACGGGCACTGAGGTGGACACTTGACGGGATGAGCACTGGGTGTTTTTCTGTATGTTGGTAAATTAAACACCAATAAAAGTTAATTTAAAAAAAAAAAAAAAAAGAAAGGTCTAACCTAAAAAAAAAAAATAAAAAAAATAAAAAGCTTGATTAATGCCTCTGACCTCCAAATCCTTAAATAGACACATATTCCTAAAACTTTTACTTTTTCAAAACCTTCCCCTTTCAAACTTTACCTTGTTGGAGGCTTCATTTTCTTTTTCACTCCAAGATAAAACTTCATTGAAGCAAGAGAAAACATTTTGTCATATTTACTACTCTGTAAGGAAAGAAAATAATTTGTAATTAAATAGACTTCATAAATATCTTTATATTTCTCTTAAGTAATAATGACTGGACTTGGAATTGTTTATTTCTTCAATGTTTTATGGATGTTATACCAAGTTTTCAGCACATGAAGATTGTTCTGATTACAATGTTATACATTTAAGTATAAAATTTTGGATATACATGCATACTTATGTATGTGTGTATATGTATACATAAACACAATATTTTTTTATCCAAGACACCTAGGACCAGATATATATCAGAATTGATAATTTTTCATTTTTTTCATAATTTAAAAATAGAATCATATACAATATCATGTAATTCCACCAGCGTTGTCTGAGGCAGCACCCTGTATTCATATAACTAAGGAAACTACTTTCATGTTAATGGTTTTGCTACCAAATGTATTATGATTTTCTGTACTTTTTGGATTTTAGAATGATGGAAAACATACTATGAACCTTTATGAGTACATATTGATCTCAAGTATTCATATTAATATCATTTTTCACAAATAATTCATAAAAGTAGACTATTAAAAATTTACATCTGCTCTGGACCCATTATCTATTCTCCATACACATCCTAACATATTTATCTGTAACTAATATGTGTTTAAAATACTGGAACATAGGTCATGAGGCAAAACCTGAATCATTATACTCTAATTTCACAACTTTCATCAAACCCCACATTTTGTTATTTATCCTTGGATAAACTGAAATAATTTTATAAAGATAATAGCCTTCGAAATGATTATTACATGATTTCTCTCCTAAAAATTCTGAAGGAAATATATATTTCAAAGTGTTAGGAATATAGCATTTATTATTAAGAGCAAGGGGTTTGGGATCATGGAAACCTAAGTGCAAATCTGGCTTGCTACTTAGTTTGTGACTTCACATTACTTTTCTCTGCTCTTCTTGTTATTAAACACGGATAATAAAAATACTGAGTACCTCAGAGGGTTATTATTATATATGTGCTGCCGAAGCGAGCACTCAGAGGGTTATTATTAGGTAAGGGGGCATCTGGGCACTTCAGTTTGTTAAGCATCTGAATTCGGCTCCCAGGTCATGATCACAGGGTCCTTGGATCACGCCCCACGTCAGGCTCACTGATTAACTGGGAGTCTGTATGTCACTCCACCCCTCTACCCTGCTCATTCTCTCTCTCAAAAAAAATAAGTAAATAAATAAAATCTTAAAAAAAAAAAAAGACTGAGTAAGGAAAGGGATACTAATAGGATTATTCTACAGATTAAATGAGAAAAATGTCTATAAAGCATTTAGTCCAGTAATCAGCATGTAGTAAGTGTCCAATAAATTACAACTGTTATTAGGAACTTAAAACACATTGCTTCAGAGACGCAGTAATACAGACACGTTGTTAGAATCCTAGGACAGGATGCAAAAGCTCACTTAGCAAATACTGGCTGAAATTCAGTACTAAGTACATTTAGCTGAAATTAGTACCAGTTCTATATGAGTTAAACTATGACTCTGAAGTCTTTTTTTCATGAAAGCAGTTGTATTTAAAAAGTAAAGGATGGAAATACGTTTATAAAATTAAAAATTGCCTTTCACAGAGAAAAAAGGTTAAGAGAATACAGAGAAAATAAAAAGGTAAAAGTAAGGAAGTAGATGATCAAGAATAATGCTTGTGTGACCAGTGCTCTATGGCATTGATGAAGCCTGGAGTGTACACGGGGAATTTACTCCTGGTCACTATGATCAATGTTTGCTATTATCATCAGGGTAGATAATTTAAAATAGTTTGGATATTTTTTCTCTTATGGCTATATTTCTAGAAATGGAATCACTGGACTAAAGGCTAGGAATGTGTTTCAGATTTTGGGGGGTATCTAGATGGCTTGGTTAGTTGAGCACTGACTCTTGATTTTGGCTCAGGTTCTGATCTTGGGGTCATGGGATCGAGCCCTGCCTTGGGCTCCATCCTCAGCATGGTGTCTGCTTGTTCCATGCCCTCTGCCCCTCCCCCTCACTCACACTCTCATTCCCTCTCAAATAAATAAAAGCATAAAAAATAAATAAGATTTTGGCAAACTGATAGTGTGCATTTACTTACAATTAAACATACACTCATGTATTCATTAGTAATTTTCACTTTTGACTTGGTCAACAATTTGTCTTGTTTGAATTAGTTTTATCTATATCAAGTAACAAACTGCCTTGTCCTTTTAAATGAAATATTCTACACAAATTGCTGTTTGCCTTAATTTTGCTGTTTACTTTTATTATTTTTATGAAGTCATACTGATCTTTTCTTTTGAACTTTATCTCTTAAACTTTAAAGGATTCTCACATAGCTGACAAATACCGAATTGTGTGGCCATGTAATTTGAAGGGTTGCACTTTCTAGAGTTTTACTTCTGTCAATCTGGAGTATATATTTTATTTACAGTAAAGATGAGAATTTAAATTGAAATTTTTAACAATTATTCCAGCCCTAGTTAATAAACAAACTCTTCTTTAGTCATGCATTTATAATGGCATATTTACCAAAAGTAAATCTTAATATACAATTAGGTCTTTTACCTTACTTAAGGGTAGCACAGCTATCTCTGTTCATTTTCATGCCAGGATCATATTATCTTGGCTATTTCAGCTTTATTGTATAGCATGACAGTTGGATGCAAAATACTATGCAATTATTATTTTTTTTAAGAGAGAAAAAGAGAGCACAAGCAGGGGGAGCAGCAGAGGGAGAGGGAGAAGCAGGGTCCCTGCTGACTAGGGAGTCCAATGTAGGACTCAATCCGAGGATCCAGGGATCATGACCCAAGCTAAAGGCAGATGCTTCACTGACTGGGCTACCCAGGAGCCCCTATTTTATTTTTTATGCCCCAAAATGTTTGCACATATTCTTATCTGTTTACACTTGGAGGCACATCATTTTTGCCAAATTCTAAAAATAATTCCTTTGGGATTTTGAAAAGAAATACATCAGACCTATAAATAAATATTAGTAGACGACATAAATTTTATTTCTCTCAGTGAAGTTCTGTAGTTTCCTTCATAAAGCCTCTACTTCTAATGTTAAGGTCATTTTCTGGTAGTTTATGTTTTGTCTTTTATCCCAACTGAGGACTGGTTTGGGGGTACTGTTTTTGTAGTGTGCTACTTTACTGAATGTTAATTAGCACTGAAGTCTACTATATAGAAGAGCAAGCTAGCTTTGTAAGGCAGGACATATTCCACGTAGGAGAGACTCAAAGCAAGGAGAACTTAGGAACGTGTACAGGTGTGGAGCCTCCTGGCCACACCTGTGAGATACTACATGAGACAGCAGCTGAGGTGAATGTCCATCTGCGTAGTTGAGACTGCTATTCCCTTGGACTCAGTCCCGAGTGAGGCAGCCAGGTAAGGTGAGAGGCAGGAGTTCCAGCAGTGTGGGTTAGATGGGATTTGCACGGTTCAGAATGAGAGAAGCACTGCTGAAGTGGGTAGTCTTCAATCTTAACAGGACCTCAGTAAGTCCGGGACTGCCTACGTCGTCAAGTGCTTTTGGCAGTGGATTGTCTGAAGTCCTACAACAGATTCTCAAGCCACTCCTGACATGCAAGCTCATGACTTTATACCATATCCTGTCCAAAAAGAATGCTAATGACAGAATTTGAGAGGAAATCCACAACAGTGGAAAGCAAGCTTTTTTTAGTTTGTCTTTAAATTGAATATGCATGAAGTGGAACTCTAAGGATACTAATGGAAAGTTCTATAAAAAGAAACCTCATTTGGCAAGATAACTTTACTGTTGGTTTATTACAATTCTCTCCTTTGGTATGTATATTTTCTGGAGAATTGCTTCGAAAAGTTCAAAATACTGGACTGTTTGGGAAGTCTCTAACATGTTACTTCAGGCACTATAATTTAAAATAAAGTTTTTCAACTTAGCCAATTAAATTAGCGTGCTTAAAAAATTATTCTTGCTACTAAAAGGAGTTTGCTTATTAGTGCATGCAACTAATGACCCCTCCCTTACTCACTTGGTTTTTTCACATCATTAACAGTATAATGGTAATATTCTTTGAAACTTCTCACCTTTTATGTAAATCAAGTCTGAAAACATTTTAATTAACATTTTCTGTGCAGGGAAAACTCAAAACAAAATATATCTTCCCCTGTGTATTACCCTAATTTGTTGTTAATGAGCATTCATAAATTATCTCTAATTAACACACAGTCTTTTTAAATACACTTTTCAATTTATAATTTCCACTTCCTTCTCAGCAAATCATTTTCTAAGTATAGACAAATATACATATATTAATGGTAACTGTCAAAACCAGAGGCAAATGTTTATTCAAATAAGTTAGGAGATTTTCACTATTGCTTATTTACTGTAAGATAATTGGAAATGTTAACATTACCAATGATTCGACCATCAATATTAAAAGGGACAGAGCAGCAACATGAAAAAATAACCAGCCACATAAAGTCATATGTTGAAAATAATGGTGGTTTAAGGAAAACCATAAGTCGAGACTCCTCTGCTTGCCTAAATGTGCAAATTAAAGTATCAGTTGCATTAATTTATTCTGACAGATGTGCAAATACAGCTTTTAAGCACAATAATTATAACCCCATCCTCTGAAGTCACTGTTACAAAAACAAAATTTGTCCTTAAAGAGCACTGTCTTTTTGACAAATAGTGTATCTCACTTATATGTGGAATTTTTAAAAAAGTCGAAATCAAAGCAGAAAATAGAATGGTTGTTGTCAGGGATGGGGGAAATAGATGCTGGTCAAAGGGTTTAAAATTTCAGTTATGCAGAATACATCTCCTGGAGATCTAATGCACACCATGGTGACTACTATTAATACTGTACAACATACTTGAAATTTGCTAAGAGAGTACATCTTAAATGTTGTCACCACACACCAACACACACACACAGCCAACAGATAACTATGTGAGGTAATGGATATGTTCATTAGCTTGATTGCAATAATCATTTCACAATGTGTACATGCATCAAAATATCACCCTGTACAATGTAAATACATACAATTTTTTGTCAATTATATCTCAGGCTGGGAAAAAGAAGTATTTCAAACTCCAAAAAAAGAAAAAAAAAGACAACCACTCTTTTAGACAAACTCATATACACACTGTCACTATATGAATTATCTTAGATTAAACAGGATGTTGCTTTCAAAAAGATATAAATTCTTAAAACATGTTCTGTTAAAGGGTATGAGATTCTTTATCTCACAAAATCAATCTGTCTGAAAAAAAATCACTTGTCTACGAACAAGCTCCTTGTGGCAGATTTTTAAATTTATATCAGCTTGGGGGAAAACACTATAAGAAACTGAATTTACATGGATTATAATATTTGGTATTGCTTAAAGGAAAAAGACTTAACCACCATGTTAAAATAATGCAAAATTATTATTTGTTTAGTAAGTCCCTGATTGGAGCCTTTGGAGTCCGACACTTGGGAATGAACACTCTGTTGCTTACTGGTTATGGGATATTGGGCAAGTAATGTAACATCTTGGTAAGTTCCATTTCTCCATCGGTAAAGTTGGAGAATTGTATAATACTAATTTCATATAGTTATGATAAAGGTAAAACGAGATAATACAAGTGAAATGTATAGAACTCTACTTTTTATAGAGCAACCAGCTGAATCTTGAATGCTAATTGCTGCCAATGACTCCACTGCCTTTACTATGAGTAACCACTAGTTTCTAGTGACCTTCTGTTGCTACACGATACAAGTGTTGGTTCCTTAATGGGACTAAAAAGTTCAGGTTCATGTTTAAATATGCTAAGCACATATCCAACTACAAAATTGGCCCTTAACCAACATATTATGTATATAGAAGGGCAAGGAAAGAAAGTCAGTCTAAAGAAGACTGAAGAAAACCAAAGAAAATTTAATCAGATTCGGTTCTAGATGGCTAGGATAATCAGCTGTGAAGTCCTGAATTTACTTCATGTACACAAATCTCAAGTTCATGAACCTTAAAATCTGATGTGTTCAGTTCACACAATCCCTAATTCTTCTGTGCCTTACTTCTGCAAACTCCACTCTTCCTCCACTAGAAAAACGGAAGAATGATAACAAATAATAACCATTTGATACCTATACAGACTCCCTGCTGGGTCTTTCAGATGGAATAATAAGATAGGAGTTCCAGTACAGTATTTAATACAGCTCTGAATTGATGAGGGCTGCAGAATCAGTGCTGTTTTGTTAGCCCCCCTGCCTGGACAGTCCACTGTCCTAATCAAAAGAGGAATGCTGCTCAGATTTATTTATGCCCACGTGGAGGCCTCACTGCTGGAGGAACATATAGGGAAAGCGGTCAAAGCATGTGGGGAGCTCAACAGAAGCCATAACAAAATGAGACCACAGAGCTTTGGAAAGCTGCCTAGGAATCCTTTCTTCATAACATATTCACAGATGTTACACGTCTGGTTTGTCTTTATACATCTCGACAACACATCACAGTGAAGCACCACACACTTAAAGTATGCAAGCAATGTTTACCCCAGTGAGTCTTGTAATTCAATATAAAAAACGAACTAGGGGTGGTGGAAGGGGAGGAGGGTGGGGGGTGGGGGGTAATGGGTGACAGGCACTGAGGGGGACACTTGACGGGATGAGAACTGGGTGTTTTTCTGTATGTTGGTAAATTGAACACCAATAAAAATTAATTTATTAAAAAAAAAGGTGCCTTTAGATCCTGCTGTCATTCTTCATTTAAAATAATTATGTAGATGTTATTTGAATCTCAAGGAAGTGGAGATGTTACTGCATACACTCCTGTAATCACCACCCAAAACTGGATAGAGATATTTCTATCATCTACTGACTCCATCATCCTGCTGCTGCAGCAATCTTTCTCTACACACCAGGCAGACACTTCCAGACTTCTTTCATCATAAATGGTTTTGCCTGTTCTTAGACTTCTAATATACGAACTCATATGGTACAATTTTGTATCACTATTTTTGCTCAATAAGGGCTCAAAGACTCATCCATGTTGTTACATTCATCAGTATTCATTTTTGCTGCTGAGTAGTATTCTATTGTATGAATATATCATTCTTTTATTGATGTTGAATCATCTGGAATGTTTCCAGGTTTTAGCTTGTATGAGTAAAGCTGCATATGAACATTCTGGAACAAGTGCTTTGCGGACATAATACCTAGGAATCAAGATGATGGATCATGGGGTAGATATATGAATAACTTCATTTTTAAAAACTACCAAGCAGTTCTACACAGTTAATCAACATCCTTAGTCATATAAGGAGGCATAAAATAGTATTGTGTGGTTTCAATTTGCATGCCCCTGGTGACTATTACATTGAGTGCTTTTAGTTCAATGGTTATATTAGCCATTCTTCCACCTTCTTTCATGTAGTGTCTATTCAATACTGCATCCCGATTTTCATTGTATTGTCTTTTTAGTGTTAATTTATTCTTCATATTCTAGATATGCATTCTTTCTCAGATATATGTACTATGAATATATTTTTCTCTGTCTGGGACTTGCCTATGAATATTCTTTATGAAGTCTTGATGAGCATGCTATTACCAATATATAATACTATACTATTACTATATAGTGTTTCACACTATATATATAATATTACATATGTAATGTTTCATGGTTTAAAAGAACATATATTCTTAACAGCATTAAAATAAACTGGTATGCAGGATTCATACTATCATCACCATATTACAGATTCAGAAATTGAGGTTGAGAGCTTAAGTTATTTATTCATACAACCCACTTAGTGGATTAGAGGTTTTCTGATATTAATCAACATTCTTATGGTTCCAAAATTTATCTATTCCCTTTCTCATCTCTATTTTCCTTCTCCATTCCACAACTCCTTAACAAAAGCTTTTGAAAATTCAAACTTATAGGGATACATCAGTAAAAGGCTTTTGCCTTTTTATCCTACATTCTATTAACTTCCATTAGCTAAACTCAAGCCACTTTTGCCTCAGGGCATGACATTCCCTCTCTCTTTTTTAAATTTAAATTCAATTAGCCAACATATAGTATATCACTAGTTTCAGAGGCAGACTTCAGTAATTCATCGGTTGCAAATAACACCTGGTCCTCATCACATCACATGAACTCCTGAATGCCCATCACCCAGTTACCTCATTCCTCCACCCCCTCAGTTTGTTTCCCAGAGTTAAGATCCTCTCATGGTTTGTCTCCCTCTCTGATATCTTCCCATTCAGTTTTCCCTCCCTCCCTCTGAGATCTTGAGTTTCCTCTATTCCACTAATGAGTGAAACCATATGATAATTGTCTTTCTCTGTTTGACTTATTTCAATCAGCATAGTACCCTCCAGTTCCATCCACATCAATGTAAATGGTAAGATTTCATCCTTTTTGATGGCTCTTAATTTTATTGATAAAGATGCTGATTTACATGCTAGCTTATGTAACACATATTAGCTTTTTCTTTAAGGACTCCTTTGGACTAAAAAATGAGAAGTGCCACATGAAGTTCTTTACTCTGTCACTTGGTGTATTCATGTTCCATCCAGAGGCTGCAAGAAATCACGAGCTTACTGTGTGTTCTATTTACTCCCAGGGCCTGACTGCCAAAAAGATACTGACAGAGGTATAAATGACACTGCTAATACCCACACAAACATGCACACATATTCAAATACTAAATACACAACTACCTTTGAATCCTTGTAGAGAAAGAGATACCCATCTCGTAAAACGAAATACCGATCTTGAAACTTATTTCCAGACAGTATTTTAGATGGTTCTTCTTTAATCTTTAAGACTCCTTCTTTGATACTTTCCAGGGTTCTCCTCTCTGTAATGTACAACATTTTGTAAGTGAGATACATTTTCATTTATTTGGAACAGAATATAAAACATTTCTATATTTTCAGTTTTGATAATGCATAATAACTTGTTTCTTACCAGTAAGAAGCCTATGGTTAATTTCTGGGAACACCATGTGTCAAGATATTCATATCTACTTGTAATATAGGCCTATCCATGCTATCTACCCGGCTGATGGCTAATAAGCACTTGAAATGTGGTTTATCTCAACTGAGATCGGCCCTTAGTATAAAATATATGCCATATTTCAAAGACGTAGTACCAAAAATAAGGTAAAAATATCGTAACTTTGTAATACTGACTACATGATTAAATTATAATATTTTAAATAGAGTTTAAATAAACTATTTTAGTAAAATTAATTTCACGTGTTTATATCTTCTAATGTGGCTACTAGATAATTTAAAATTACATATTCAGCTTGCATTATATTTCTTTGGAACAGCTCTCGAAAAAAACAATACAAATACAGAGGGAAAAAATTCTCTCCCAGAATTCTGATTGAGGAATTCAGGAATTCTCAGAGCACTAAAGAAAATCCTATACATATGAACTAAGTAAGGGTTAAAAATGCAAAACTGCTAAGGTAGAGCACTTATTAACAACTCTACTTTATGTGCAATACTGCCATGCCCCATACTTAGAAACCACCCAACCAATTTTACAAAAATACTTCTTGGTAAGAACACCAAATTTGTACTTGTATAAATTTATCAAGTATAAATTCATCAATACATGTCCAGTCTAAAACTTTCTTCCCAAATTTTAAACAATTTCAATTGCCTACTTGAGAACTGAACAGTGGGGGTGGGGGGAGAACCTTAAGCCAAATAGCTATGACACGGTCATTATGGTGTCAACATCCGTTCTTCCTGGAAAATACTGTGGGCCTCCTACTAGATAATGACCACAAAAAGATGTAAGGTGGGACACTGTATCAGACCAGGATCCTTAGCAATTTTTTGCTAGCCAGTTGATACAATTTTTAAACGTTTATGCATTGTTTCTGAAATTTACAAAATAACCTGAATGGTTTTAGAAAGAACTCTCCGTCTTAAATCTAACATTTCTTTGGTTTGAGGAAAACCTGTACTTACACAACAAATAACACACAGTTTCACAATTATTACTAGCATAAGAAGACAAAAGTTTAAAAAATAGAAACAAAAAAAAACAAAAAAAAATAGAAACAGTTCTTTGTAGTTATAACTCAAATATGAGCATGGTATGAATACCTGGAAGCAAAAACCCCCAAGAGTAATTAAGTCCCTGATGCTAACCACAGACATACAAACAAGTGTAATTAACAAACCCCAATAGTTTTCAAGATACATATACTGGCCACAGACATTATTTTAATCACACATACTAAAAGAAGTTCTTTTTTGGTATTTGGTGACTTTGATATCTGAAAACATTGCCATAATGTCTCTTCTTATATACTTACTAGATATTCACTACCATAGAAAAATATTTCAAATGATATTTTACAACTAAATAACTTATTTTTAAATTAAAAATAATCTTTTCAATGAAGAGTAAGGTGTATTTTAATAGGGTCAAGAAAAAAGTAAACATAAAACTATTCAGTGAAATTCATATTACACCAAATCATTCATTTCTTCATAAAGTATTTAGGGTATAGTGTGCACTTGATTCTAGTAATATACAATCTTGGAGGCAATGAGTTAAATATGGGCTGATAAACAATGTTGTATCTTCTGATAGAAGTGAGCAATTCAAAAAATATTCAGTAGCTTAGTGATTCAGCTGATTTAGAATAGGGAAGTGGAGAAAGGTATTTACAATATGGTTGGTTTAGAGACAGGT
Source organism: Vulpes lagopus (assembly GCF_018345385.1). Taxonomy (NCBI): domain Eukaryota; kingdom Metazoa; phylum Chordata; class Mammalia; order Carnivora; family Canidae; genus Vulpes; species Vulpes lagopus. The sequence goes on along the minus strand of NC_054827.1, from coordinate 136,148,043 downwards.
AAATCATTTTTTAAAAGTTTAAATTATAATCAAGTTGTGAGATACAGATATTGTATATTGCTTAAGCCAAACAAATTCTATTCAAGCCTTCTAATCGTACTTTTTCACTTAGATTTTTGCCCTAAATAAACCTTTCAAATGTTACCAAAAATCATATGTCCAGTGCCCAAGTAAACCATCTATTTGTAGGTTGTAAGAGAAAATAGGCTTAGGGAAAAAAAATACTGTTGCTGTGTTTGGGTTCATACTTGTTAAAATTTATCATTTTAATCATTATTTAATTGAGTATATTAGCTACATCTTGCAGCATTCATTATTATGGAACTGGAGAGAAGTTCTGAGAGAAATATATGTGAAGAAGGAGGGAAGAATGGAAAGAACTTTGAAATGAAGCTCTATAACTATCAAGGGCTTTAAAGACTTTTGAAAAGCTCTCACAACTAAACTGCTCTCAAAATGTTAAAACATGTGCAATGATTACCCACCACTTAAAGGACAAAATGAAGCTACATACTTTGGGGGACATCATGCGTAACTCAGCATGTAACAAAAACAAGGTTATGAATTAAATGGCTTCCAACAATTCACTTTTCCAGTACTGATCGGTCCCTCAACTGTGGGGTACTTCACTCTTAATATTTTCACTCCCTCCCCTTCATCTCAGGCAGAAAGCTTACTAAGGTCCTCTGTTCCAGAGGAACTTGGTTCAGTAAAAGTTCATGCCAGCTGTGTCCTCTGTATCTGCTATCCAGACCCTATTCAGGTTTGAATTCAACTCTAACTTGTCAGAATATAAGCTTTATGCTCTGCATGTCTCTTCTGAGCAGTTCAAATTTCTGCTCTTTGCAGTGGGATTTCGGCTTCATAACTCTTGAGACTCAGGCCAGAACTGCTGTCTCCCTGCTATGCTTTGGGCTTCTCAATTCCAAGAGATCTTGGTCTTTTCATAGTCCGTCCCAGCACAGTGATCTTTCTAGATGTTTTTTTTCTTTTTTTTTTTTTTTAAGATCTAAACTTCAGAACACTAGTGTTTCTAATGCCATATGTAGTCCTCCTGGTTCCACCCTTTGCTATAGTCATTCAATATACATCGAATCCCTCTGATCTAATAAAAAAGATGGATTTCACATGTGGCAGGGTCCATGCTATCAATCCTTGGCATCTTGTAAGTTAATAAGCATGGAATACTTCTAGGTACTCAGAATGTTAAAAAAAGAAAAAAAGGAAAGAAAGACATAGCACACACTCTGTAAATGTGCTTTTAATTGAAAAAGAAACCAGCTATAGCACATCATTAATGTACTATAAGAAGCCGTTGAGTAACTCGGGAAAATCATCTAATTTTTTTGCAAATGTAACAAATCTGAAGACTTCATGCATTCTCCAAAGCAATTATTTCCTTCAAAGAACGATTCTGGGATGTACCCTAATGGGTACAATTTTCTTTACTACCTTTGTGTTTCATTCCAATAAAACTCCAGCATACTGTCTCTAGAAAAAACATAAATCCCTCTCCCCTTCTTGTTGAATGCTAGGACAAGGAAGGTTACAACTGGAGTTAAGGCATCTTTCAAGTTAACAGTGGAACAGCAAGAAAAAAAAAAAAAAACTATTCTTAGTTGTGCTATAATTTTGTTATTAACTAGAAAAGCCCTTAAAAGTCACACAAATGAAACAAAACAGAATGGCCAAATTTATTTAAACAGAACAGACTATATTACTGGGATAAATTAAAACAACAAAAAACAGTTTTTCCCAAATCATCTGAAAACCTCGAGTTCTTATTCAAAAAGAACAATTCCTAACTAGTGGTCCATAACCCTAATAAGAACTTATCTACAGAGGAGGTGGAAGCATCCTGGGAAGGAGAGGCTGAGACAGAGAGAGGGGGAGAGAGAAACATAAATCCAGGAATGGTACTTCTAAAATATATTCTCCTCCTTTATCCTTCATGTGCAGTCAGTCAGCAGCAATTCAGCCATTATTCTTTGAGAATTTCTCTTTGGGGTTCAATTCTATTTCATTCCTGACGTTACCACTCTAACACCTGACTTTTCTACCCACTACTTGGGGATTCCAGGATTCCATAACTCCATGCCCTCTTTTCTAATGGCTCCAGAAAATGATCCAGATTCATGTCATGCAAACGCCGTTTTAACACCCTAATCCTCTCCTCACAACTCCCGTTCGAAGCCTTACTTTTCCACTATTTTAAGACTTACTTTGGAACCATTAAAAGTCTAAACTCCTTTTCCTGACATTTAAAGGGCTAAATAAGCTGAATTTCTCCCACCCATCTCTATAAAATATTAATTAAAATATATTTATGATTCAGTTGATCATAGATACTGTTTGGAAAACCAATCTTCCTCTTCATGGCATGACTCAAGTTGATCACTTGAATAAATGAGAGAAATTCCCTTCTCCTTGCTTCTGTACAAATTCTATCCCACTTCTGCACCCCACTTACCCAACAGAAATTTTTCTAACTATTCTAGTTCATACTTGTTATTATGTCTCTAAACTTTTTGATCTAATTTAGTTCCTGAATGCATGAACCATAGTTGCTTAATAGTTTAGCTTTTAAGTAACATGATAATGTCATATTTGCTTTTTAAAACAATTTGTGTTTTCCTCCCCAAACTATGTGATAGCTGACACAGCCTAATGACTAAAACAGTTTAGACCAGGTTTAAATGAGAACCACGTCCTTCACTCAATCTCAGGCAGTATTCTCTGAATCTCAGTTTCTTCAACTGCAAAATGGGGATACATACAATCTTCACATGGATGTGGTTTCTGAAGTGCTTAGAACAGTGCCTGGCACAGAGCAAGTAGTACTTAACTGCTTGTTTAATGAACAGATTACAGACATCATTTTTTCTCTGTACTACGGAGTCTGTGGTAAGCAAAATCAGAAAGAACGGTACTTCCAAAGTCCTGATGATTTACAGACTGAGTTTCTCAGAATTTAAAGAACTAACAATCTTACTTATCCTTGATTTCAATATGGGAGGTGGGTTAGAACAGCATATATGGGCTGGATTTGGACACATGTTGATTCAAATGCCTGCTCTGTCACTTATAAGCAGGTCACCTTGAGGGAGTTACATAATATATCTCCATATCCTAATTTCTCCATCTGTAGAAGACCTAGTTAAGTACTAGTAGACTATCTAGGAAGAATAAATGAGATGGTGAATGCAAATAATTCAACTCATCATCTGGCATAGAGTAAATGCAATAATAACTACAATGTATTGTTTTTATATTTCTTATTATATGTTCTGAACAAGACAAGGGAATTTTAAAATGCTCTATTTTTCATGATCTGTATGTGCCCCCCCCCCTTTTTTTTTGGCTGGTAAAGTTTATTTCTTCAGGGTTGTAACATTCTCTGAAAACACTCCTTGTTCCATCTCTGCCTGTGAACAGTAAAGATTACAAATGGGCAGTTTCCAGGAGACGTCTTGAAAACACATCACGGCCAAGTGATATTTGGCAATATTTGTTGCCTAACAGCTAAAAATTTCTTACAAATTGAAAATTAGACACATTTGCCTTTGACATTAATTATATAGATGATGTGTATTTTTTTTCTTGAGTATAGTTGACATACAATGTTACATTAGTTTCAGGTGTACAACTTAATGATTTGCCAAATTTATGCTATGTCCACCACAAGTATAGCTACTATCTGTCCCATTTCAGCACTATTATGATAGCATTAACTGTATTTCCTATGCTATGCCTTTTATTTTTAAAGACTTATTTTAGAGATTGAGAGACAGAGAGACAGAGAAACAGAAAGAGCACATAAGTAGGAGGGGCAGGAGGAGAGGGAGAGAGAATCCCCAAGCAGACCCTGTGCCCAGGACAGAGCCCAACACAGGACTCAATCTCAGAACCCTGAGATCACAACCTGAGCTGAAACCAAGAAAGATCCTTAACTGACTCCATCACCAGGTGACCCCCCCCCACCCCCGTGCCTTTTAGTCCTATGACTATTCACTCCCTAACGGGAAGCCTGCACTTCCCACTCCCTTCTACCATTTTGCTCACCTTTCCCATCCCATCCCCTTCCCTCTAGCAATGACCAGTTCTCTTTATTTATAGGTCTGATTATGCTATTTATTCACTTTTTTTGTGAAGGACCTAGAGGGTATTATTCTAAGAGAAGTCATACCGAGAAAGACAACCATGTGAGACAGAGATCATGTGTATTCTTAATAATTTGAAGGAAGCAGAATTTCAGATATGTTGTACTCACTGGATGACATTCAAAGTGTATTTTAGTAAAATTTAGTTCTACAACTGAGTAGAAACAAAACTGGTAATAGCTGCTGGAAAGTAATCTATTTCTTAGGAAAAGCCAACTATGTCCCCTGGCTCATCCCCAGTCTATTTTCCTTTATGCTACTTGTACTGAAGAAGCAATGCTTAATAGAACTAGTAGCCTGCTGACATTCATCTACAATTAGTGTCTCCATAAATAATAAAATTATAATTGCTATTGAAGGATTGACTAGAAAAGTATCAGAAATTCCATGCTATTTTACTGACAACGCAGCAAATTATGGAAAGTAGAAACTACTTTTCTATTTTGTTTTTACTGTTACCTGAATTATAATAAACTTTAAGAAATAAAATTTATAGTAAATGATATAGTTCTTTTATATTAAATAATGTGTTTTTAGTATACTCTTAATAAACACATAGGTGACACTTTAGACTTTACAAAGTGTTGATATATTTTATCTCACGTGGTTCTTATGCAACTTTTTTTTAAGGTTTTTTTTTTTTTTTTTTTTTTTTTTTTTTTTTTTTTAAGTAATCTCTACACCCAGTGTGAAGCTCGAACTTATAACCCTGATTCACTGATTGAGCCAGCGAGGCATCCCTCATACAACTTTCTGTAGAAGGAAAGACAGGTAATATGATCTCATTTTGTAAATGAGAAAACTGTGACTCACAAAAGCTTTGTGACAAGGTTAGAAAGCAAATGTCCTGTATAATTACAATTCAGATCTCTTAACATGTAACATATAATTCTGTTTTCTATACTGAGACACTTCTAAGTAATGGTCATTATTATCATGATCACCACCCTCCATCATTACCACAATAATAATAAATGTGTGGGCACCTTTCTTGGCCTCATGCACCATTTTACATTGTTAAACACACTTTTCCTAAAACTTACTCCTTTGATGATGCCATGACATTGCTCTGTCCTTGTTTTCTGGCAACTTTTCTGATTGTTCCTTCATACATAGGGCCTCTCTCGATACATCTGTGCTGGTAAATTTTATGCTCACAGTTCTCTCATGTTTTTCCTTCAACGCTACCACTGCAGGATGTTCTATTCTCTAAAGACTAAAACCATGCTCCATATAATGTGTTCGGTAGCAATGGGTACTTAGATCCCTTCCAGACATATAACCACAGACACCTGACAACTAAAACCCAAGACATCCAGAACTAAATTCAGTGACCCCACCTTTCTATCATCCCAACCAGCAACCTGTTCTAGTCTCCCTATCCTAATCTATCACACAGCATTCAAAACAAGAAACCTAGGACCATAAACCACTTTCTCAATAATAACACAGTGCTAATTTCCTCTGGAAAGCATTCCCTAACTACCCAGGTAAGAGCTGAGTTTGCCCCGCTGGGGAACTGTCAGTACCTGTCCACTAACAAGTGTTTTATTCATTTATATTTTTAAATATTTACTAACTGTATACTTTTAGTGAGTAAAAGAATAAGACATAGTCTTGTTACAGAGGACAACCCATATAAGAATTACTAAACAAGAAATGATATTCCAATATCCAGTGTTGGAAGAGAGGTCAACAATCAACTAACTGAACCACTTTTCTGTGCTTGAAAACTCTTCATAAACTTCTTGGCCTATAGCAGTCATGGTCTGCATGGTGTGTTCGTAGCCTTATAATTTAAATAGATTTCATACGTTTAGATTTTCTGTTCCTTGTGAGGGAAAGATAATGCTTAACAATCCTTTAAATTTTCCACAGTAGATGCCTGGTAGATTCCTAATAGAAACTCAGCAGTTGGTTTTCTCACTACAGAATTATAATATTAAAAATAGTCAGAACATTCATTCTTCATAGTGAGTATCAAAGACTTATCGATTTCCAAAAGGATACTTCCTTTTGACATGGACAAGGCTTACCTTCAACGTTTATACACATTTGGATTCAAAAAGATTTGATGGGGAGTGGACAGTAAATTATTTCAGCTAGACTATGATTTATGGACTCACATTATTTTCTTTTATTTTCCTAAGTCAGTTGATAGTGGATGGTTCAGCTTTCCAGGTCTGTATTTGCCAGAAGCAGTTGCATTTTGAACTATCCTATTCTAATGCAAATTTAATTCCAAAGCATCTGTCATATGCAGCAATCTAAATTTAGAAACCCAAAGGGATACACATTTGAGTTACATCTTATATCTTTTTAAAAGTGTTTCTTCCCCATTGAGATCATTAAAACTTGATTCCAATGTATTACATTCTATTGGGGTAATTTTAAAGATCTTTAATGCTTAAAATAAGACTTTAGCAACATAAAATTATTTATTCTGGAGCCTTACAGAAGGTATTCATTTATGGTTTACTCATGATAGAGATACTGAAGCTTAACTCAATACAAGACATAATGATAACAAAAGACAGTCTAATGAGATTAGCTATGACAAAATCTAAATGGCAATTTAAATGAAGTTTTATTCTCCCTATCGTAATGTCTCAGTCATAATCCATGGGGTAGAAAAGAAATTTGAGGACTATTATCTTTCATTTCAAGTTAGTTAACTCCTCATTACAATAATGGCAATGGCATAAGATGCTTCTAAGAAATAAAATGCTGTTTTTGAAGAACACAGAATTGATTTCTAACTAGAGGCAGCACAAAATTTATTTATGCTCATATACTTTTATAAAAGTAAAGTATGCTACCTCATTACCTTAAATCAATGAGCAGAAATTAAGTGTTAGATGATTCTAAAATCCACTCCTACTTCTGATGTCGACATTTTAAATTGTTCAGATAAAGTAAAAAACTAAGGAAATGAAAACTTCTAAACTACCCTAAGCCCTTAAACTTATTTGATAAAATTCCTGATTTAGCAAATAGGCGCCAAAATGTAATATCAAACAAAAATATATGCTTGTAATTTGTTACATAAATCAGAAAAACTAACATACACTTAATAAAATCCAAGTCGTGTATATGTATAAACACACACACATATATTTGTATGTGTAGATATGGGAATAGAGATAGGGATAGGTGGGCAGATGGTAAGACCTGTGGCAACTAGACATCAAGTATGGAAAGAGTGCAAAGGATGTGGTAGGGCTACTTTATATCTTAACAAAATGTTAAAACATTAGCTATTTGTTACTAAGAAAAAAATGTGGTCCCAACCAACTACCCTTGTTTCAAATTCTGCTAATTTCCACTTGATCCCCAGATTAGAAAAAGAAAATCTTAAGAAAAAGAAATCCGTCATACTACTCCTTTTCTGCTGTGCAGAACAATGTATTTCTGAGATGATTCCAGTTTTTCTGCTAACAAATTGACAGAGAAATCACATTTGATTTACTTTCATTACTTTCCTTTTAGATCTCAATTTTAAGGAGCAGTGGGTGTAATAAACAGAGCAATAATTCTGGAGTAGGTGGTCATTGTGATTGATTTAGGAGACATTTGCCAAGACAGAGATAAAGTAGACTGAATATCTAACCGACCTAAAATTTATCACAAAATATACCCCATAAGAAGTATTTATAAACTCCGGGTTACTGCAAGATACAATGATAGGAAAAAAATCATGACTTAAGAAATTGATTTAAAAAATAAACAACAGGCCAGAGTTGCTTTAAAATGGCAATCCTAAATTCACACAGATGCAGAACAAACCATAATGAAAGAGATTATTTTGCTTTGACAATCTGAATATAAATCAAGCTCTAATTAAAAACATTTATAAAAATTTTATTGGGTAGAAGACAAAAAAAAGTTTTTGAAATATTTACTGAATAGGTACTCCTATTTTTGACCAAAAATACATAACTACTAATATAAAATGGTCCAGTAGATCTATTTGCTGATGTGTTCCTCTAAAACCTGACTCTTCTTTTTCATGCAAAGAGAAATAATTTCCTGGTAGAATGAACTACAGATATTATAATAACAAGTTGGATACTGGTTTGGCAAACGGGTAGGGATAGTGCAGGGGATAGGCATGCATTTTATGGCTCTCCCTCCATTAGAGGAATGAACAAGATGTGAGAGTAACACAAAAGTTTGCTGCCATTTTACCCTAGAGAATGTTTTATCCAAATCCCTCAACCTATCGTTTGAGCCTGCTTTCCACTGCTTGAGTTCTCCAGTTTTCTTGCAGATGTTTTGTCTACGCCTTACAGAATCCTGATGCTTTCACACCAGAGAGACACACTCATAACCCCATAAACAGGACACACAGGAACATGTGAGGCATCATTACAACACCGAATCTCTGACCCAGTTGTAAAAGGAGCCAATGCAGTTTGCTCTACTCTACCATTTTTGGGGTCCTTAAACAACTTAAAGATTCTACTTAGATGTGAATGCTCTCAACCAGCTCATTGTACACAATGTATAAGGTATTATGCCTAGGTATGGGTTCAACTATTTTGCATCATGGTAAATTTTAGGAGGAACACTAAAAAAAGGAAAAGGAGAATTCATACCAGGAAAACAAAAATGTACCTGAAAAGATGACTTAGTAAAAGAAAAGAAACCATGAGAACCTATTATATATACTTCATAATGTTGACAGGACTTGGTTCATAAGCTCAATACTTTTTCTTCATCTCAGTGTCAACATGAAAGAATAAGATAATTTAAGAGCTAGGAGAGATTTCATAGATTATCTAAATGGTAGATTCTCAACATGGGCACCCACTGGCATTTTGAGCGAAATAATTCTTTGTGAAGAGCTCTCCTGTGTTTTGTAGGATGATTAGCAGCATCTCCAGTCACTATTCACTAAATACCAGAAACACCACTCCATCTAGTTGGGAGTCAGAAATGTCTGCAGACATTTCCAAATGTCCCTTGGAGAACAAAAGTGCACCAACCTGAGAACCACTGCTCTACAACATCATGTCCCATTTGTATGACTAGAGAAAATTTCTGTTGCAATCCTTAAGAGGTATAGGCATGTTGTCAAACACATATGCAGACATAATAAAGGAATTTAAAACAAGATAATGGTTCCTAAAAGGCTAAATTTCTTCAGCAAGAACAATAATGCTTGTTCTGTTTATTTAGATGCCTAGAAGACCAGAGTGACACAGAAGTTGTTATATTGCTCACCTTTTGAAAAAAAATGCTTTCAGGTAATTATAAGATAAAGGATAGATATATAAAATATAAGGGACACGTGATGGACTGAATGTTTGTGTCCCCCCAAATTCATATGTTGAAACCCTACCTCCTGGTATGATGATAGCAAGAAGTGGGACCTTTAGGAAGGTAATTAGGGTTAGATGAGGCCAGTGGGTGGAGCCCTCATGTAGGACTAGTGTCCTAGTAAGAGTCACAAGAGAGCTTGCTTCCTTTCTTTGCTCTCCACCCTGTAAGGATACAAGAAGAAAGGAAGTCTGCAACCTGAAGAAGGCTCTCACCAGAACTTGACCATGCTGGCATCTTCATCACAGAATTCCAATCTCCAGACCATGAGAAATAAATTTCTTTTGTTTATAAGCCAGCCAGACTATAGTAGTTATAGCCACCAGAACAGATTAGGACATTATCATGAAATCAGAAATTTATCAGATTGGCTATGGTACAATTAAGAGCTTATTGCTCTATGGCTATTAGCTGGAGAGCGTGAAATCCTTCTAAGCAGGTTTACAGCATTTAAGAGCTGTACATACAGATAAAATTAGAAGACAGACCAATCTGTTCTCAAATCCAATATTTAGTAACTGTATGATCTGGGGCAAATTACTTCATTTCTCTGCACTTCTCTTTCCCCATTTGGAAATTTCAAATGACAATATAATCACTGGGAAGTTTAAAAAAGACTTTAATTGAGCTTTGCTAGGTATAGACCTCAGTTAATGCTATGTGATTAATAAATAGTAACAGTTATTATTAATATAAGTTGTAAAAGTTGTAAGTTTTATCTTATAAAACTTAAATCCTTTGCTTTCAGAGTTGGTTTATATAGAGTCCTGGCTCAAAATCTTTTTTCCAATTTGTCAGTTAGTGACAACAGAAGAATCAGTTTTGAGATAAATGGTCTCTGAACCCTTGTGAGGCTGGCATGTTTTCCTTGTGCTAGCTAACTTCTTTAACATTACATGTGTACACGTTTTCTCCCATCTGGGTGGCAAGTATCCTTATTGGAAGTATGCCATGTTGTACTTATTTTTTTTCTAATATCACCCCAAAATAAGTGGAAATAATAACAAGCACTCAGTGTCAGAGCGTGTATAACTTGCACCTCTTAATGCCCAGAGAATTCAGGAAGAAGAATCATTATCTACCTAAAAATTAGAAAAGTACATTAAGTATTACAAAAAGTTCCTTTTAAAAATAAACCATTCATTCCAAAAACCTCAACTTGGGACTGTCAAATTAGCCACTATTAGCTAAGTGCTATTCTCCAAAATCTGAATCTGACACTTGGTACTCCTGTCTATATATTTTTCTTCTTATTCTACAATACTGTATCAAGTAGGTTCTGTATTTAGCTTCCCATTTTTTTACGTTATCAAATAATACTTATGCCATAATAATGAGCCTTTTGTCACTTGAATTTTCAATTGTGGTTGCAACATGAAATAACAACACCTACCATTATAGTGTTTAATTGTGTCAATGGTTAAGAATCTCTTCACCACAAGATATGCAGAGCCAGGTTCAGCTAATGAACTCCACCGAAGAACCTGTTCCAACACATTTTCTGTATAGTGAAGGGGGCGTTCTGCAAAAAAATAAAACCAAATCAAACTGAAAAAAAATTATCACAGTTTTTATAAATTTAAAAAACCCTTTAAAAAAGATCTGTGTGCAATAAAAAAATATAACCATATCTTATGTTATACCATAATAATTCTTAGACTACCTAAAAGAGACCCTAACACCTAGAACACATTAAGAATATGATGAAATTTAGCTTATAAATGAATGTGTTCATGGACATTTGTTATTCAGCTATTAAAAAAAAAACTTCAGAGGTGCTATCCTTTAGATAAAAATCTCAGAAATAATGCTATCCTTTTGTAAAAGAAACCAGTTCCTTATTCTATCTTCTTTTTAATTCATGTAACATTGTGGTTTGCTTATGGAAAGCTATTTGCATAGGCAAGTACTTAATTGCAAAAGGACTAGCAAAGTTAATTTTGTTCAGTAGTAATAACCTTTGTTTATCCCAACATGATTATCATGTTATAATTTTTTATCAATACCAGTGAACAATTTATAGCTGATAATATCATAGTCAATTAATAGAAATTATAAAATGTGCCTTCAACAGAGAATGGATCAAAACAGTCATAAAATACTTCCAAGTCATTTATGTCTGTTAGTGAAAATATCAATCAGAAATGTTATGTGGTTATTAAATGTTATATAATATCATACATTAACTGTTGATATAATAGTCCAAAAGCAAGAAGTTAATGACATCTTACAGACTTCTTCTTAATAAGTACTCATCTGTATGTTTTATTTTAGGTGATCATATTTTTAAATGTATTACAAATTTTTAGCATAGAGTTAAAAAAAATCTGGTTTTTACAATTACAATCAAAGCTTCATAGTTTTTTCCTTATCAAAATATGACAATCAGTTAATAAAATATTACAACAGAAACATGCTCAGAAAGAAGGAAATTCAAACCTTTTCACAGCACCCTGAAAATGGCATAATTGAAATAGCAAGAACATCAGCTTTAACATAAAGATGCTGATGTTGGTCTCTCAAGATCATAGCCATATATAAGTCAGTTCAACTCTTTCGTCTCTTCCTAAATACAAAGAGCACCGCATTCTGGTTTTTCATTTTCAGTTGAAGTAAGAATGTTATTGACAAACAGGAAAGAGCATGTCAAGAGCATCATACTCATTTGCTAACCACGATATTTTCATTGGTGGTAAAATCAAAAGTAAAATGACCAAATATATCACATCCTCAATACGGGTCTTCCCTGCTATGACCACAGCATTCCAGAATATCAATAATCTCAAGTCCACAGAAGAAGAAAACAATTTTTTTTTCTGCTTCCAGTGTAAAGAATCAGATTTCTGCTAACTGTTCAGTATAATGAAATGCAGTTCTGCATTCTGTGCTTATTGGAGCAAGCCTACTCACTATGACAATGGCAATTACAAGAAAAAAAAAAAAACACACACAAACAACAACAAAAAAAAACTCAAGCAACTAGGCCATACATCTTAAAGACAAATCTATTTACAAATACACTTCTTCCACACAGCAGACAGCTACATACATAACAGACATTCAATAAATAAATACTCAAGGAGTGAAGTATCTTGTCAATTTCTACAGATAATATTTGCAAATGAATCAGCAAAGTTTTTTTTTTTTTTAAAGATTTTGTTTATTTGTTCATGAGAGACAGAGACACAGGTGGAGGGAGAAGCAGGCTCCATGGACAGAACTCAATGTGGGACTCGATCCCGGGTCTCCAGGATCACACCCTGAGCCAAAGGCAGGCACTTAACGCTGAGCCACCCAGGCATCCCTAGACAAAATTCTTTGTAAACCAGACAAAATCTTCTGTGCTTTTTATCAATTCCATTTTTCTTGAAGTAATTTTCTAAAACATTTGACAAAAATCATAATTTCCCATAAGTTGCCAAAGTTATAAATTCAATTGTTGACTACTCCATAAATAGTTGTCTTCTATTAATGGAGGTTATACTTAGAATTAACAATTTTTTTGAAAGACTTTATTCATTCATTCATGAGAATACAGAGAGAAGAGAGAGAGAGAGAGGCAGAGACACAGGCAGAGGGAGAAGCAGGCTCCACGCAGGGAGCCCGACATGGGACTTGATCCCAGGTCTCCAGGATCAGGCCCTGGGCGGAAGGTGGTGCTAAAGCGCTGAGCCACCCAGGCTGTCCTAACTGTATTTTTTTTTTTTTTTAATGAAAATAACTAGTAATAGCATGAGTACTCTTCACATTTGACATTATCTAATTCTTGGTTCTACTACTTGCAATCTTCCGGACACCACTGACACCATTAACAGTTGCTATTTCTGGAATAACAATGTATGAGACATTATACATATATCTGATACTTTGCATCCATTGTCACTTTTAATCTACACAGCACTCTTCATTAGGTATCATTCATATTACATGCATAAAACCCAAGAATCAGAGTCGACATCCCTAAAGTCAAACCCTACCTTGTTCAAGGGAAGAACAAAGATTTGAACCTCAAATCTATCTGACTTCCAAGCCCAATGTTTTTAAACGCCACACTTAAGTTTTATTTGGGGTAACTAAGTAAATCCCCAAAATGATTTTCTGACATGAAATTCGGGGGAAAAAAAAGCACCAACTTGCTAAGATTTTTTTTGAGGGCCAAAACAGGTAACAAAAGTGAAAAAACAGTGTCAGTTCGTACTTCTCCCTTAATTTGCTTATCTTTGGTGAGAAGATGGTAGAAAGAACCAAGAAAGTTTCAACATCCTGCACTTAAGGAAATGGACAAGTCCACAATTGGTTTGGAAGTGAGAATTGTATTCCTAACTGGAACACAGTATCTGGATTGAAACAAAATCTCCCTCTTCTTTATTACAAGAAGATTTGTATGAAAAAGAGGGTCACTACAAGTAGATACTACAGTGATAGTTCTAAAGTGTTCTTAGCTATAGTGAAGTCACAGTATAACTGGGACTGTAGATATAGAAGTAAATATAGATTTGCAAAAAAAATTTGTCAAGTATGTTTTTCTCATCAGTATCATAGTATGAAATACTTCAGAAGAATGAAAATCCTGACGGATCCAAGTTTCTTCATTTAAAGCAAGAGCTGAAACATGAGATGAAAACATAGGCATTATTAGACTATCAAATGCCACATTTATAAAATGGCATTAAAATCCACCTTAAGAGATAATAAGGCAGGAAAAATTGAGACATCAAACATTGCTGGAATATAAATTCCTACAAATAAACAAGTTTTTATTTATAGTTCCATTTGCAACCATCTGTCATGATAGATTATATGGTATGCACGTCATCTGGCATTAGGGCATTACTAGAAATAAATAACTCAGTTGCATACTGTGTCTAGTACAAAAATTGCTGAAAATTCACTGCAGTTATTTGAGAAGAAAAGGTAAAGAAGGTGGTTATTTAGCTAGGTAAATCACATTATCAATATCTTAAAATCAGGTTCACAGAATAAACCTGGCCTCCCTTGTTAAAGAGAGAGCTATCCATTTTCCACTCCAAATAATAGCTATTGTCCTTAAATTTCTGGCAATAATGACACAGGACTTCCTGAAACGATGATTCCCTCAATAGTTAAATTCTTAGTGCCAAACTAAGAGCTATGCAATTTTTTCTCTGTCTCGTCCACACAATCAGAGAGTCCTATCTACAATCAGAGGGTGAAAGTACTTTCTGTGTCATCAGGAGAGGGGCTAGAAAGAATCTTGATTAAAAATGTACACATCGGGATCCCTGGGTGGCGCAGCGGTTTAGCGCCTGTCTTTGGCCCAGGGCGCGATCCTGGAGACCCGAGATCAAGTTCCACGTCGGGCTCCCGGTGCATGGAGCCTGCTTCTCCCTCTGCCTATGTCTCTGCCTCTCTCTCTCTCTCTCTGTGACTATCATAAATAAATAAAAATTTAAAGAAATGTACACATCTTCCATATCACAGTAACTATGAGGAAGAAACAAGAAAACGCTGTTATGATATTGCTTCAGAAAAAGTAACTGCTTCACAAACTTGAACCTCTCAGTGAAGAAGCCTACTTAAATGAGTGCCTCCACACACACCCCCCCCCCCCCCACCCGCAGTGGTTATTAGTTTATTTTCTTTTCCAGCATGTGAATGCCCTGAGGATACAGGACTAATCTGCAAAAGACAGTTTTGGTTTTAAGATGAAGTATTAAAATAAAAGCATACTTGAGAAGGTTAGCTCTGGAGAAAGGTGATACCCTCTTCTTGGATGGGTTTCAGCATGTCTTAATGACTGGCAAGCAGTAGGTTAAGGATGCTTGGTATCTTTCAAAGAATCAGACAAAAAATGACTTTTTTTCTATCTAGTACAAATTTCAAAGGTCTTACCAGATATTCACTTAGGGGGAAAACTAATTCATAAATTATCTAAGCCTAGAATCTATCTAACTCAGCTTTATATATAAATTCTCAAAATATAGGTTTTACTAAGACACATTTTTCCATCAATCTGACTACCATATAAGCAAAATAAGATCACTCTTTGTCTGTTGGAACCTAATCCCCAATGTGATGGTATTAGTAGACAGGGCCTTTTGGAGGTCATGAGGACAGAACCCTCATGAATGGGATTTTGTAAAATAAGAGAGACCCCAAAGAGCTCCCTCCACCATGTGAGCGAGCAAAGACAGCCCTCTATGAAGCTGGAAGCAGGCCATCACCAGACACTGAATCTGCTGTCACCTTGATTTTGTGAAATTTCCTAACCTTCAGAACTATACTGTGAAAAATAATTTCTACTATTTATAAGCCCCCATCTACAGATTGGTTATAGTGGTCGGAATGGACTAAGACACCATTTCACCAATGACAATAATGATGTTAATGATACATGAGTCACAAATCAACATGTGTCTGCATTAATAGTTGTCACATCTATGGTAATTCCATTTATAGGTTTACAAATCTATTTTAATTATCCTGAACCACATAGGAGTATCTGAGCATTTATATAATACATATTTTCCTCTTATTTTTATATAATTAGGGAAGCATATTAATTTCTTAAAAAAGTATAATAGCTTATCTCAAAGAGTAAAGGGAACATTACAAAATATTTATTATAAAAAGGGGCAATGGATATGATAAGGTAGAAACTTATTGCTTTAAAGTTTACTCACAGTTAAAATCCAGCACTTCTGGTTCACTTATTTACCTATTTACCTATTGATTTATTTTTGGTTACTTTGTTACTGGGGGATTTATACTCACATTTGAAAAAGCAGCAATTCCTTGCTGACATTCTTCATATCAACTACAATCTTTTTTTTTTTTTATTTTTTATCAACTACAATCTTGTGACTACCAACGCCTTCACTTTTATCTTCTTTTTATATTTCACTTTATCTTCCCTGCATGTTACTAGAAATAAAGCTTTTAACATTTCAGAAGGTCAGGTGGAGTGCACAGGTTCCCATCTGCTTCAGAAGCCAGCAAAATCATAGGCCCCTCTGATACTTTCTTAGCACTGTTCCCTTAGCAGCAGTAAAAATGATCTTAGTTTCCTCTTCTGGAGAATTCTACTTAAAAAGTTGACCAAATATTAAAACCATGCCAAATCTGAATTCTTAACTCCATCAAATGTATTTTCTTGGTGTACATGGGGTGTTCCTTTGGTTATATATTTAGATAGTCACGAATTGAAACAACTTGAGGTCTCCTACGTCTTTTTATATTTTCATCAAGATAACTTTTAATTGGAGAGAAGGAACAACAAGTAAAAACTCAATAGTCTTACCATTTGTGATGAACTGATTGTCATATGCAAATTGATACTCATTTTCAGAGGAAGCAAGAGAGATCTCATTTCCCAAGAAAAGTCTAAGAATGATGTTTCCAGATACACTGCAATCTCTCTTCTAGCTATATATTATACTTCCTTCCTATCCTCCTTCATTCTGCTTGCTCCTTCAGTCAGGAGCACCAATGCCCAAAGGCACAGAGCTCCAATGATGTGACACAGGGAAATGCATTGACTCAATTCCTGAGAGATTAAGGGCAGTAGGGAGAGGCTGGCTACCCCCAAATCCATGATTCATGATTTTGCTGAGGATATCCTAATAAAAACAACAGAAACAGAAGCATTTAGGAAACAATCAGCTATCTAAGAACTAACCAGGGCCTTGAGATCTATCTCCTAGTGATTCCTAATTTGTAAGCAGGAGTCACTTTGCATGTACCTTTCACATTTTGATACAGCTAATCACAGTCCAAGTCACTCAAGTCCAGAATGCATCTATTTTTTGTTCCACCTTAGTTAACAAGATATTTGTAGGAAATGTTCCACACCAATGCACTATATTAGAGATAGTGACAGATATAAAGGTCTAAAAAAATATGGTAAATGTCCTGAAAAACATATGGTCTAGGACAGAATCAGATGTATATACATTACTATTCTACTAGTCTGATAGTATGCAGTATTATAGATCAATAAACAAATAATCAGAAAAAGCTCAGTGAAAACTATGTTTATCTAAACATCAACATGGAAGAAGGGTTATTTGAATTGGGGAAAACTATGTTTATCTAAACATCAACATGGAAGAAGGGTTATTTGAATTGGATCTTGAAGGATGGGCAATTAGAAAATAACGAAAGGATTTTAAACCCTTAAAGGGTGGAACAATATGATCTTATTTGTGATTCAGAAAGATACTTTTGGCAGTAATATTGACAGTTATCTTTTACTCACAATTATGATGAATCTAGTAACCTACCCCCTTTCCTTAAAATGAAACAACAACAAAAATCAAAAGACTATACCACCCATATACCTATAGTAATGCAAAACTGTGCTTCACCAGTAGACTTTAATTGCATGGCAGCTATGTACAAGGCACTATGCCAGACACTAAAGACAAAAGAAAGAAAGCCCCTCTTTCCTTCTAAGGAGTTCTCATCAAGAGACAAACATAAACCCACATGATAGGCACTATAAGAAAAGATAAGACAAAGTGCAATGGAACCTTTAGTATGGGTTTTAAAGGAGGTCAACAGGCAGGCCAGATGGGGGAGAGTAAAGGTACAGTGGAAAAACCCCAGCTCCTCCAGGTTGGGCAAGCACAGAGGAGGAGGGGAGTGTCTATAAAGAACATGTAAAGTGAGAAAAGAAAAGATAGCAAAGGAGATGTAGTCAGCAGAAATCTACCACGTAGGGGATAGACAGAAGAAGTAGTGACAAATAAGATAAAACAGTGAGAGGGCCAGGAGGAGAAACCACACAGCATCGAAAACACTGAAGACCTTCAAGGGAAAGGGAAAGGGAAGGTCATTAACAATAAAGGCTACAGAGAGGACAAAAAACAAAAAACAAAAAACAAAACAAAACAAAAAACCTGAAGCAAAGAAGGTGAGTTTCTAAGCTCATCTGAGCTTAGAAGTAGTGGGCCACAGTGCTCATCTGCTGGAGCACTTCCTGTACATGTGGATGACTGAATATGGGGAGACACAGTGTGAACCAACACTAAAACATGGGAGCCACTGACTCCTCACAATGAATAGTATAAAATTACTTTTTAATACAAATTAGAGTTTTAAAGAACCATGTTTTCATGCTTGATATGAAAACATCAAGATGAACTAACAAAAAGACAAAGTATCTGACATCCCCATTTCCTTCTAACACTGACTGCAACACTCCTGATAATACACGATGGGGTATTCTGACGTTGAATTTCAATTTCTATCTTGAGCTTGCAGGTGGCAAGACTACTTTTGGCGGTTTGACAAGTATATTTGAAAGGGTCCCAAGACCTTAGGAGGTATCAGCTAGACAGATGGTCAAGGTACAAAGATATTCTGCATCTTTTTTTTTTTTTTTTTCCTACAGGTCTTTAACCACCAAATGGTGTCATTAGAATGTAAAGCTTATTCAGCATTTGACTACTGGGGTAGTCAAGGTGTTTTCAAAGCTCCCTTTATCCTTCCACGTCTGAGATAAAAGATGACAAAATATCTGATTCACTCCACTAAAGACAGATGAAAGGGGAAAACCCAAAAAAGAAGCTTCCACTAGGCTTAACACAAATTGTCTTTTAAAATAACAAATCATCTTTTAAATGAACATTCTTTGTTTTTGTTAAAAGGGTAACATATCGGAATGAGGTGGGTGGCCATTTAGAATATTATTACAAACCAAACTGCTTGTCCTTATAAACAAAGGCCTATTTCGTAAAGCAGCAACATAGCACCTAATGCTTTGCACTATATTTTTATAGTCAATTAAATAATCTAACTATTGAGTAAAATCATAGGAGGGCAACCTCAAGGGGCAATAACATACTAACACACGCACCGAGGTAGAAGGGAATTCAAAATGAGTTATTAATCTTTAAAAAAACATAAAATATCTGAAATGACTCGTCACAAAAATAGTACTTCTTCACACTGTAAGGAAGTTAAGAATCTTAGCATGAAAATCACTTACCTAGCTCTTCATTTTCAATGACTTCAAATGTGGCCCAGATATCGCCTTTCGTAGGAATTATATTTTTTATTGCTAATATATCATTAGTTAATTCCTCTGCTTCCATCACTGGAGATATCTACGAGAGATGTAAAGTTTCTTCAGAAGGAATATCAGACACAGAAGTCAACTAATGACAGAGCCAGTAGAGCTCTCACCCCATCTACCAACTTACAATGCTCCAAGTTTCTTACTTAGTATGCTTACCTAGTTTCTCTAAGCACATAGAAAACACAGCCTGTTCAGATCTTCTCCATAAAATATTTTAATATGATTGCAAAAAAAAAAGATATTATAATATAGACATCAGGAAGAATTTTTTTTTTCTTGCTTAGTGATCAATTAGCTCACTCAAGGAGGGAAGACTATACCTGGTCATATGCAGAAAGACCTTTACCAGACAATGAATCCAGGTGTATTCCAGGACTAACAATTCTCATTCATCAGTTCAATAATCAAGAGTTCAAAGTGGTTTGGTTTGTTCAGTCTGAGCCCTGAATTACACACAATCGACTGCTGTCTACTATGCCAAAAAGCCCCAGGGTTTCAGTGGTCTGTGGTGTGCCCTGCCTGCCAAGTGACAGATGGTGGGCTACCAAAGCATGCTGGAGCCAGGACTGCAGGGCAGAGGGCAGAGTGTGCAGTGCCAGCCTTGGGGCCAGCTCCACAAGAGTCCCACAGCCTCAGGCCATGGCATAAGCAACACCATCTTCTTCAGGGAGTTTTGGGATTTTTGACTTGTTTCTTCTTGCTTCTGTTTCTGCCAATCTTAAATGCATACTGGACAAAAGCAAGCTGGCTTTTCTCAGTATGAATTTAGTTATAATGTTAAACAAACAGAAAATGTTTTAAACATTAGGATATTGCAACTGCAACCTAGTTTGTATAATTTCAGTAAAGTATGTTATCTCTTTAAAAGTTTCTTCAAAAAAGAATGTGCTCATTACCATTTCTCCTGTCCATTCTTGACCACAAGCATATTACACACATATAAAAAACAAAACACTTTTTGTTACAGTTAACTCCTACAATCTATCTCCTGGACTTTGCGGAATGTATAGTGGAATATATTAATGATACAATAAAGTACACTGGTTTCTATTTTTAAAAGTCCAATGAAATATAATCTTAAGAAGAATTTTAAAAACCCTCTATCTGGGAAAATCAGAAAACTTTAAGTAATAGAAACATTAGATGAATCATTTCAATGATGTTGCTCATCTGAATAGCTTTAACATTTTTTTTAAATTATTTATTTATTCATGAGAGACACAGAGAGAAAGAGGCAGAGACAGAGGCAGAGGGAGAAGCAGGCTCCATGCAAGGAGCCTGATGTGGGACTTGATCCCAGGACTCCAGGATCATGCCCTGGGCCAAAGGCAGGCACTAAACTGCTGAGCCACCCAGGGATCCCTCACATTTTTTTTTTTAAGAAGCATAACCCTTTCTTTCTTTCTTTTTTAAAAATATTTTATTTATTTATTTATTTATTTATTTATTTATTTATTTATTTATTTGAGAGGGGGGGGGGCAGAGATACAGGCAGAGGAAGAAGCAGGCTCCCTGTGGGGAACCTGATGTGGGACTCCATCAAAGGACCCAGGGATCATGACCTAAGCCAAAGGCAGATGCTCAACCACTGAGCCACCCAGGTGTCCCGAAGCATAACCCTTTCTTAAAATAATAAATTACGGAGAAACCAAACTGTGAAAGAGTCAGCAGGGAGTGACTCAGGTTGACACAGGAATGGAGAAACAGAATTCCATTCCTTGTCCCAGAAGACTCCCAAGGGCAAAAAAAATCCTAGAACTACTAGAACTACAAAAAGCATGCTTTGGGAATTATTACTCTACGGAATATACAAATCAGTATGATGACCATGAGGTTAGAAATGGGATGACCCCGGTTTGTGTTGACCTTAAATACTTTTAATTCCCAGTTTGTTTTCATGTAAACTTGAGACATTACTTGCTTCACCTCCCCCCTGGGGCTGAGATAATGACCAACTGAAATAAATATAACTGAAGAGTTTTCTAAAGTCTTAAGCATGAAGCAAATGTTAATGATTATTTTTATACAGTTTTCGTTGTTTTTAAAGAGAATTTGGGAGTTGTTATAGGTGAAACTAGACAGTCCTTTATGGGCTTACACTTAAAATAAGTAAGAAATTTGTTCAATTGTAATAGCTTGTGTTATGGTCTTTTAAGTAGGACAAAGTTAAAATGAGCTATTAGAGAGTTTGTGTGTAGAGGGAGTTAGGTCATGTGCTCTGAATACCTCTTCTAGTTACTGATGAACCTGTGCTGACTGTATGTACTACTTCCTTGTGTCCCCTATTACCAACATACCACCATCAGCTTAAGAAATTTGATGTGAAAAAAAAAAAAAAAGAAAAAGAAATTTGATGTGGTCAAGGTTCCTGCCCTCTTAGGGACAAAACTTATGATTACAGTAGTTCACTCTATGTTCTCAGTGAGTTAATGACCAGTGCTACACAGACTTAATATGTAATCAATTAAAAAATACAGATTAAAAATTACAATATATTTAACAAAACTAAAGTCCAGAAATACATAAAACTTTGTTTAAATCTTAGACTTTAGACGGCAGAATGTTTTCCTCATCCCAAGAATGTAGTCTTAACTAAGCAGGAATCTGAATTATCACTGTTACTCTCCCTCAGGCAGACTAAGTACAGGATATGACCGCATAAGAAGGATACTTTAATTCAGGAAAAAAAAAAAAAAAGTATCATATTCCTAAAACAGAGAAGAATTGTCCAATATTCAAGTAAATTGAAAGACAGGAAGTCTAAAACACAAGAGTGGAAAGCATGCTTTGGGAATTATTACTCTAAGGAATAGACAAATCAGTATGATGACCATGAGGTTAGAAATGGGATGACCCCAGTATGTGTTGGCCTTAATACTTTTAATTCCCAGTTTTTCATGTAAACTTGAGACATTACTTGCTTCACCTACCCCCTGAGGCTGAGGTAATGACCAACTGAAATAAATAATAAAATAAATAATAAAAATAATACAGGACTAGTGGTATTAATTATTTATTAAACACTTATGTGCCAAGCAACTTACTGTTTTGCAATGCAGTATTTTAGTGAAGACTCGCATCAATGATACAATGTAAATACTCTAATTTTTCCTCATTTTACAGGTGAAACAATTTCAACTCAGAGTAAGAGGAACAAAATTTGAGATCAGGCTATTTTCTAGAACCTACAGAAAGTCCTAGCCATAACCTAGAGCATCTAAGATGTTCTCTTTCCAAATGACTATAACTTGGAATTTCTGGAGGATATTGGAATAAAAAGTCAACCCTATCAATCAGTCCTTTGAACTGGACAGATAAAATACAAAAAAATAATGGAAAATTCAAGATACCTAATTACTGCATCCTAATACTTGCAATTTCCAAAAGTTTACATCCATCTTGAGGACTCACCCGAATTATAATACTGCAGTCAGGTTCCTTCCTTTCTACATAGACTTCAATTAATAAATCTCCAGCCTGGGAAACCTAGAAAGGGGCAGATGTGAAAACAGCAAATGTAAGTATGAGACTTAAGACAGAAAATCCTAGTCCTATTGCTAAATATTTCAAAGTAGTTGAATGAGCCTGTCAATAGCATGATACCCATTATCCAGATGTGGTTGACAAGGAATCTACACAAATGATATAATTACAGTGCAATTTTTTTCATCTCTTTCAACTCTTTTCAAGAGTTTAATATCCTAAAATACTCATTATTCTTAGTAAAATAATGCATCTGGCTACAGTGAGAATATGCTGACTTCAACAACAGAAATTATAAGAGCCATCGCTATGTATATTAATAGGATAGGCAAAATGAAGGGTGAAAATGATCCATATGTAATTGCCCTCTAATCTACAGTGTGGGTATCATATCAATAATTAAAAGGGGAAATAGGTGTTGCTAAATTTTCAAAGAGGTATGTGAAAAATTGAAACTTGAGGATAAATTAGGTTGGAGCTATATTAAAACTAAAAATAGAGAAAGTGTATTTAGCCAAAAAAAAAAAAAAAAGTGAAGTGACAGAATAAAGTAGATGAAGAAGATAAATTTTTATTTTAATTATCTTCAGCCAACCATTTACCGTTCTAATATTTGGGTCACTATGATAACCCAGGAGACATTTAGTGAAGAAGAGAAAATCCAGAAAACAAAAACCATAAACTATCACTATGTAGATCAACAGCATAATGTGGAAAAGATTAACGAAGAATCAAATCTATGAAAAAATTTGGGATAGCTTTTTTTCAGAAATTGCCTCAAGTTATGTAACCACTTAGAAATAATATCTCCCAACTAAAAAAAAAAAATGATCATATTGGAGAAACAATCATTCTGAAATTAAATTTGCCTAAAAATAAAACCTGATGAACAAATTAGTGAGGAAAACATTAAAAATGTACTTTGAGGAAGTGTTCTTAATTATTCTGGCTCTACAGACTTAGAATAGCTTATTTCTAATTTTTCTTCCTCATTTTCGATATGCTACACAAAAATTCAAGGGAAGAAAAGATACAGTTGACATTTCTACTTTTCACTGTGTTTGCATAAACAGCTCTCCAGGAAGGACACATTTTAAAAATTAAAAACGCAAACACAAAGGACTCATAGAAGCCAAAACAAGAATAGCTACGAAATTCAAACAGGGAGAAGACATGGAGGCTGTCAAAAAAATACACCATAGCAGAGTTTTGAATGCATTAGAGAAAAACACAAGCAAAAGAACAGGTTTCTCCGAAGTCCTCTACTTTTCTTGTCCAATTACTCTATTTTATAGACAATTCTTTTCTTCTATTTACTGACTTGTACTTAATTAAAAAGCAGCCAAGACTCATTTCATTGTTGTAGTATGAATACAAAAGATGAAAATGCAGGAGGACACTCATACTTCATCTAATAACAACATAGGTAATGCTGCCAAAGATTATCCTTTGGGCTCACACAACACTTTATTTCATGACTGAAACTCCCCAAAAAGCAGTAATTCAAGAGAACTGGTAAGTCAGATATTTTTTAGTGTTACAGTTAACTCCTCTGGAGGCTGCATTACTTACTTAAGGTCAAAATAGAGGAGAAGCTTTCTTAGGTAAGTAGGATATCACGGTACTAGTACTCAGGGATCTCGGGCACTAGAATGGAAGCCTTTACTCCCTGGCTTCATATGGAATGGTGCCTCCAATGACTTCTCTGATATCAGGAATAAGGTAAATTTAGAGTGTGACTAATAAGTTAGCATTTACCTCATTCCCTGTGTATATCTATAAAAAGAATATATTTGACCCATTGATATTATTTACATTGGTGTCCTGAATCCACAATTCCTAGTGATTAGAAGATTAAATATGAATTTTAAGAATATCCAGTGAATGTTCATCAAACAAGGCAAGGTACACTAGAAAACTGCAGGGCAACCTGAACACACAAATTTAATATATATAATGTGACTCAGGAAAGCAAAAGAAGATTTAGAAAATAGTCAATTTAAGACATAAATCAGCGTATGTGACAAAGATGACATTAGAAACATTCCACTAATATAATCATTTGAGAGCATGCAGAGCAAAAGCATAAAGGAAATAATTTATATTTTCAAAATCATAATGGAAAGAATCATTATAGAGCTGAATTTTCAATTTACTCTGGTATTTCTTTGGCTTTAAATGCTTCCTTTGAAATCCACTGGCATTTTTAATAGCGCATTTGTAACTAAAAATTGATTTTATAAAGGGCACTGATATGATTAATAATGATTTTTCCCTCTGTATTTTGAAAAATTTACATTAACATACTTTGGCATTTTGCATATAAGCAACATGCTGCAGAATTACACAACTATTTTATCTACGTTCTTTTTCCCCCATTACTTTTATTTTGCTTCAAACAGGAACTTGAAAATAAATACAAGAAACATCTTTACTTACAATAGAGGTTTTTTGGTTTTTTTGTTGTTTTAATTTAATTTTTTTTTGTTTTTAATTCTTTAGAGATCTAACTATTTCTACTCACTTGAGTGTCTTTCCACTTGGTAATAAAGCTATTTTCTATGTCCATTTGTTTGACTTGGTCTTCTTTAACCTGTTTAAAATATAATTTGGGACATTCTAATAAAATACAAGGAGTGATGGTACTCGTCCTCACATAACTCTTCAGGAATTTAAAGACCAACAATTTAAAAATAAATGAGAATGGCCATCTTAATCAGCACAGGCCCATATAGTAGGGCAGAAATAAAGTCAACATGACAGAGCTTCATAAAATTCAGAGCATTTTCTGATGATATTACTTCAAGCTGTGGATTCCATCAATGGAAGCTGTATCACTAAGCAACTTAATAAGCAAAGGGGCTGACAAATGATTCGCTACAATATTTATGTAAGTTGAGAGACAGGACTCATGCCTCAAACTGAAATCCTCATTAAGTGCATATGAAATATCCACCACGTAAGGTTAGAGTTAGCAAAACTACAAAGATAACCATTAATTTTTTTTATTCAGGTAACAGTACAAAAAATAGAAAATAAAGAGAGCATGTAAAGCCACATGTTATTTTTGTTCCTAATTCTTTCATTTCTCAGCATCAGAATTATTGCAAAGAAGCTGCTGTTGATCAAAAACAGTGGACACATATAGAAAGAAAAAAGAGATCAAAGAGCAAAGAGAATCCAACAATTTTGGTGTCCATTCCTATATAAAATAAGATACAAAATGCTTGTTTTTATTTTCCTAAAATAGTTTTTTTCCCTTTAGGAATATTGTGATCACTTACTAAAAGAAGGTAAGCCTACATATAATAACCTATTACAGGGCAGCCCGGGTGGCTCAGAGGTTGAGCACCTGCCTTCAGCCCAGGGCGTGATCCTGGAGACCCAGGATCAAGTCCCACGTCGGGCTCCCTGCATGCAGCCTGCTTCTCCCTCTGCCTGTGTCTCTGCCTCTCTCTCTCTCTCTCTCTCTCTCATGAATGAATAAATAAGATCTTTAAAAAATAATAACCTATCACACTAGCCCACTTGATTTCAACTAACATAGCCACAACCCTGGAAAACAAGAAGTCTTATACAACACCATTTAACAGAGGGCCCCAAAGTTAGTACTCTGACAGTGGTAATTAAGATGCCAGTGGTAATCAAATGATGAAACTGGAGCTTTGATCCAGATCCCTTAAATTCTCCCCCACCCCCATATTCAAACCCTGGGCTTATTTCCTCTATTTTTACTTCTTTCAACTAAGAAATCATCCTCATTCTGACAGTTTTCTGATGAAACACGAATATATTGACTTCATAAAATAGCAAACTGAAAGTCAAAAAATTAAAACTGTTAACTTAGTAAAAAACCACAGGATATTATATCAGGATTTTATTCACTTCTAATTCAGACACTATAAAAAGAAAACACTAAAATGCATTCAATTGCAGAATTTATCAGCCTGGTATTTATTACTAAATTTGTGAAAGTCTAGATACACTTAATGCATACATATACTGACAAGGGAAAAAAGCCACAGAATCACCGTAAGTAGAAATATTCTGTACAAAAGACACCACCACATGGCTTTAAAAACAGCCAAAATTAAATGAATGGCTATAGCTTAAAAGGCTAGTTGAACCTAACATATTAAAGATCATATAACTATCCCTTATTTTTAGACATTCATAAAAACTTGATTATAAACATCCTAATATATATATATATTTTTCAACAGTAACATCAAAACTATTTTAACAAGGGCAGGATATAAAATATTTACCTCAAATATCTCAACATAATTGTTAATTAAGTCCTCGATTACATTCACTTCTTCACTAGTTTGTCCCTTAGTTTGAAACAAACAGGATGAAAAGACCAAGGCCAAATTATGTGCATTCATATGATTGATTTCTGAGCACTTCTGAACCCTGTTAGAGAAAAGCAAAACTCATTACAACACACGTTTATATGAAAATTTCACAGAACTTTAGTCACAATACCCATTTGTCATTACTTAGCACACACATACTGAAGGTCTCTAACATAACCAGTATGGTGGTGATTTAAAGAAAAATGCACAGTTCTTTCTTCCAAGTAGTTTACAGTCTAGCTAAGAGCATAAGAAAAAAATAAAAGAAGATATGACTACAGGTTATAAAGCAGTGCCAAGTGATTGGAGGGACTCACCATGTCCAAATAGTCACAGATAATGGTGCAATCTGAGGCTAAGGATTAAGATACGCTTGCACAATGGTGGAAAATGACTAACGGGACTGAACCATAAATGAAAGAGGGGATAAGGGGCAGTAGGTAAGTCGGAAACAAGGCAAGAGAGGTGAACTGGGAGGCGTATAGGAGAGAGCTCCAAATTCAAGATTCAAGGAAGAGCTGAGTTTTCCAGGAAGGGATAAATCAGGTGAGAAAATATTTGGCAGCATGTGTTTGTATAGTTATTCAAAATTGAATATTATCTTTCAAAAAGCAAACAACTTAAAAATACAAGTATACTTTTCTTGGATATAACTAAGAATGACTTTTTACAATGAACAGACACGACCAGAAGAGTTGACTCTCCCCATGAGTAGGCTACAATATTTGTGTCTTATGAAGATCACTTAAAAGGACAACTGACCTTTGAATAACAACACAGTCTGAACTCTGTGGGTCCACTTACATGCGGATTCTTTTCCATAAATACAGTATAGTACAATAAATGTGTTTTCCTTCTGATTTTCTTAATAACATTTTCTTTTATGTAGCTTACTTTACTGTAAGAATACAGTATATAATAATACATATATCATACACAATACGTGTTAATTGGCTGTACATGTTACTGGTTAGGCTTCTGGTCAACAGTAGGCTGTTAGTAGTTAACTTTGAGGGAGTCAAAAGTTATAGATGGGTTTTCAACTGTGTGAGGGAGCAGTGCCCCTAAATCCTGCTTTGTTCAAGGGTCAATTCACACATGTTAAGTGCAAAGTCATTTAAAAAATACTAATAAGATACCCCAAGATATTGGGGTGAAGATTGGCTTCACCCCAATAAAAGGGAATTTACATAGTTACAAATGCACAGATGACACCTATAAGTGACACACATGGATGTATCTGTTGATGCTACTTGCCACTGACTACATATAATAGGACCCTGCTTAATTGCATAATTAGATTTATAAAAGTTAAAATACATACTAAAAAAGGAGACCAAATGTACCAAAGGAATAAAACAAGACTAAGTTAGGTACACCTGTCTATAAAAAGCAGAGATTCTAGTAGTTACAAAAAAGAGTAAAAGGTGATGTAACAAACTCACAATAAAATACCAAATTGCCTAGCAGAGACAGAACAAGTGCAATCATCATATGTGATTTATAAGATGCAAAAGGAATTGCAGGTTAATAGAGGAGGGTGTAATAATTGTGGGCATCCCTCTCAAAACCACTCCTGTACTTTTATCACACTAAATTATAAATATCTAGAAAATTTATCTGCAAGTCTGCCTGTGTTACTAGAAACGAAGCATCTCCCCATCAGGGACTCTTGCTTTAATCACACTGGAGTGTGTAATAAATATCTGGTGAATGGAATTAAGTAAATGTTAGTCATGGAGGAAGCGATCTGTTATCTGAGGCAGGGATGGAATTAAATGCTAAATCAACCTGACCTTATCCAAATCGACCTCTCAAACTTCTGACAACTCTATCAAACGTCCCCACCTTTTGTGAGACTTCCTTCCGCGATAGCATCCTCCTTTGCTACTCTTCATCTCTCTTCTCTTCCATTTCTGCAGCTGCCTTAATTTCTGGCATAAAGTCCACACTACACAGTTTTTTTCCTTCCCTTCCTTTATTTCTATGCCGCACACCCGATCATTCCCAAGGATTCCTACTCAGCCCACTGAGTCCGTTCTCACGCAGGCCTTCTCATTAGAAGCCCAAGGAAACGGTTTCCTGATTACTTTCTCTGCATCTATTCTAATCTCTTTTCAATCAATCCCATTCATGGGTTATTGTCCCAAAACAAATCTGATCACTCTTTATGGCTTAAAGGAATAAAATCTAAATGTTTTTACATGACCATCTGAGCCTTTCACAACCACCTGCCAGCCAACTACAAACTAGCTCATCCCCTAGCACACCTGTTTCCTAGAAAATACCCTCTACTCATTTCTCGTTACTTATGTTTCTTTCACATCCTCCTCTTACACCCCTTTAGATGTGAAGCATCCCCTATATGTCAACACACGACAAATCACTCAATCTTTCCTCCTATGATAAATTTTTTTATATTAAAAGCTGTCCCAATGTTGCTGTGTTTCCTAAAAAAATATAAAATGTCCTGCAGCACTCCTGTGCATTCACTCGGACATCCAGATGCTCAGGTTGGGAATGGTGGTCTTAAGACTTTTCGTCTTCCTGTATGTTTTTTTTTTTTTAAGATTTTATTTATTTATTCACGAGAGACACAAGGAGAGAGGCAGAGGCAGGCAGAGGGAGAAGCAGGTCCCGCCGGAGAGCCTGATGCGGGACTCGATCACAGGACCTGGGATCACAACCTGAGCCAAAGAAGCTCAACCACTGAGTTACCCAGGTGCCCAGGGGATTTCATTTTAAAACCATTTTCTTCACCCATCCTTCCATCCACTTACTCTCTGTCAACTACCAGTTGTTCTCTGTATTTAAGAATCTGGCTTTTTTTTCTTTTTTTTTTGGGGGGGGGGTCTTTCTCCTTGCCTCCCTTCTTTGTTCATTTCTTTCTTCAATTCCATATACACGTGAAATCATATGGTATTTGTCTTTTTCAGTCTGAATTGTTTCACTTACTATAACATCCTCTAAGTCTATTCATATTGCAAATGATGAAAACCTCAATTTTTTTATGGCCGAGTAGTATTTCATTGTGTTTATTTGCTAACTTCTTTATCCACTCATCTATTGATGGACACTAAATGTTGCTTCTATGACTCAGCTATTGTAAATAATACTTCAATAAACATAGGGGTGCATATTTTTTTGAATTAGTGCTTTTACTTTCTTCAAGTAAATACCCAGTAGTGGAATTACTAGACTATATGGTAGTTCTATTTTTAATGTTTTAAGGAACATCCATACTGTTTCTACAGCAGCTACACTATCATATCCCCATCAACAGTGCATGAGGGATCCCTCCTCTCCATATCCTTGCCAACACTTATTATTTTCTGTCTTTTTGATACTAGCCATTCTGACTAGTGTAAGGTGATATCTCATGGTAGCTTTAACTTGCATTTTTCTGATGATAAGTAATGTTGGCCATCCGTATATCTTTGCAGAAATATCTATTCAGGTCCTCTGCCTATTTTTAATCAGATTATTTGTTTTTCTGTCATTGATTTGTAGAAGTTCTTTATATACTTTGAATATTAACTCCTTATCAGATATATCATTTGCAAATACCTTCCCCCAAACAGTAGGCTGCCTGGTTTTGTTGATGGTTTCCTTCGCTGTACAAAAGCATTATATTTTGTGTAGTCCCAATAGTTTAATTTTGCTTTTGTTTCCCTTGCCCAAGAAGACATCTAGAAACATGTTTCTAAGGCAAATGTCAAAGAAATTACTATGTCTTATTCTAGGATTTTTATTGATTCAGGTCTCACATTTATATTTTTTGGAGTATAACTCACCTCATTAAGTTTATTCCTAAATATTTTATTATTTTTGGTGCGATTATGTATGGAATTATTTTCTTAATTTCTCTTTCTGCTACTTTATTATTAGTCTCTAGAAATGCAACAGATTTCTGTATTTTTGTTTTGTATCCTATGACCTTACTGAATACATTTATCAATTCTAGTAGCTTTTTGGTAGATTGATCCATTTTTAAGATATGATGGGAAATTCTCAGTCACAGAAAGTTAGCTATACTACTTTAAATTTAAGTAATAATGACTTATCTAATACCATGTTTGAAATGTCTAAGAAAGTTCATGAAACCACCCACCTGTACAGGTGTTCAATTACAGCTGCCAATGTTGCTCGGTTGACCCCTGGAAGAGTACGTATAAATGCTCCATACTTTTTAATTCTTTCCTTGTCTTCCTGAGTATCTAGAGGTTAAAAACGAAACAAAACAAAACAAAACAATTTTAGGCCTAAACTAATAGTCTGGATTACATATTTGCATTTTAACAGTATTTTAAAACAATATTCATTACTGTATTTCACTAAGTGATCTAATCAAGTTTCAACAGAATAAACATTTGAACTTCTTTAATTCTGGAAAAGCATTTACATCAATATTACATGGTTATAAGCTGTAATTCTAATACTTTCTAATTAAAAACAAAGCACTTTCAAAACCCAGGTTTGCATTTCATTTTCCACTTTATGAACTACTGAACTTCAACTAATAGGAATATATTCAATTTATAACTAAAATTGCAGTGAAAATTGAGAGATAAACCAAAATTACTTTAACTTTGGCTACAGAAAGATTTCACTGTTATTTGAAAATGACATTTCTGATTTTTTTTTCTTGTGAAATCATAAAAGTCTTACCAAAACGATGAACCATCCCAAAGCTATGAATTGCATTACTCCACAGATCCATGTACAAGGCCTTTTACCAACCCTGGCACCTCCAACTCCTTGGGAAAGGGAAGGGGGCAATGGAAGGAGTCATGTGTAGGCCCTGATAACTCTGACACAGACTGAGAGGAGGCTGGACCCTCTGTCTCTGTCACTAACAGAACTTGAGTTAGTTATAGAGAGGAAGATGAGAAGGAATTATACTCCCCTCTCCAAACCGTGGAAGTCAAATATATGGAGAAAATAGACTCAGGAACCCCGAAAGTTCCAGACTCTAGAAAATGTGTAATTAGGGTCTGATCTGACCTGCTAAGTCACAGGGGAAATAAAAGGCCATTCTTCAAATAAATAACTTGTGCTGATTTTGTATCTTAAGGGAATTGCACTTATATATTCCTTTGCAATTCCCAACTACCTTTGGAAACAAGATTTTTTTATTTTCTGCTTAGCCCTACCTATTCTATTCACAGAAAACCAGCAGCACATTAATGATTCTTTAAAAGTACACGGTCACTTATAAAGGGCATTAGGATCCCTGGGGAGGTAGAAACTCTGTGGTACATGTTTGAAGTATACTCCTATTTAAAACTGTAACTGATAGCTCTTTTATACTGATTAAGCCCGCTGATAAGGTCTATAAAAGTAAACATGACCATATAGACTTAAATGTGCTAGCAGGTGACTTTCTAAAAAAGGGGAAAATACCCAAATTATATTCAAAGGACTATAATGGAACTGAATGAAGAATTATCAATACAGTACAATCAATACAATCCAAACACTCTCTTCTCATCCAGTTTCTAACTATACTGGTATGTATTTATTTATTTATTTACTTTTTAAGATTTTATTTATTTATTCATGGGAGACACAGAGAAAGAGGCAGAGACACAGGCAGAGGGAGAAGCAGACTCCATTCAGGGAGCCTGACATGGGACTCGATCCTGGGTCTCCAGGATCATGCCCTGGGCTGAAGGCGGCGCTAAACCGCTGAGGCACCCGGGCTGCCCTAGTGGTATTTATTTAATAAAATATAGTTAGTACTACCACACTTATAACAAGAATTCATGTTAATGCAGTATATTTTCACAAATCTAATAAGGGTAAAATAGATATTTTCAAAGCAAAGCTTAAGTAATTTGAAAGTAAAACTTAAGATAGATTTCAGGTCATATAGAAAATACAATGAACTGTTCAGCTAGCCACAGACTTCAGACAATTTATTGGTGTTCTTAGGAAAAGAGACCATAGATCATATTAATAGGTGGTATGACACCATAAGGCATTCTTTGCCTCAATGCACAGGACCCAAGAGATCTCTCCTAATATGAGGTCATCCAGAAAGTTCCAGGTTATTCTTGTCAGATCCAATACAGAGCACTTCTGATAAGTCAGGGTGAGCTATGCTGGATCTAAAAGCAAACAATTTTAAGACTATCTGACCTAGTATCCAAAACCTTCTCCAAGTAAATTCTCAAAAAATTCACACACAAGTAAAAAGTGAACACGTTCCTCTTTGATACACACTATCTACCAACTACCTCCTCCTGGTAGATTGACAACATGAAAGACATCTTGTCACAGAACCTGATAATTGAACAAAAGTATATTTGCCTCAAATTTTTGATAACTGGTTTTAAAATAAAGACAAATTGGAAGCCTTTATAGAGATGCTATAAATAATTTCATAGTTATAAATTATGATAAAATCTTGAGACAAAAATAAGGGGGGCAAGGTAATTGGGCTTAAAGAGATATATTATCTGATTCCATATTTTATATCCCATATAATTATGCAATCAACTTTCTTTTTGATTAGAGGTGAACCTATTGATTTGAGAAATACCAGGAAGCAAATAAAGGGCTTCTGGATTGGCAAACTGTGAAAAGCTTTATTTTAATAACAATCCCATTCCCCTCTTACTGACACTGATATGGGTCATTCTTGGGATAGTTTTTCACCTGTGGATGTTTTATGACATAATTTCTACATTAAACTCTTAAAATATCATATTTACATTGAGATTAAATAAATACTTTAATTGAAAAAGCCTATTTCTCAACAGAGAAACATCATATAGTTAAATTCAAAGGTGAATTTTGCAAAAAATCATGATATATATTAAACATACAAGTGAGAAATGTATTAGTAAATTATAGTAAAACGTTAAAATTTTTAATTAAAAAATTCAGACTGAAAATCATTTTGAAAGTACTATAGATACATGAGAAATGTTTGTGGTTCATTAATAGGGATTATATATAAATTATAGGTGTGGGACAAATAATACAGAATAATAAAAATGAAAATAGTCCTATTAGAAAGATTAAAAGTATTGTTTAGGG
Source organism: Vulpes lagopus (assembly GCF_018345385.1). Taxonomy (NCBI): domain Eukaryota; kingdom Metazoa; phylum Chordata; class Mammalia; order Carnivora; family Canidae; genus Vulpes; species Vulpes lagopus. Next base: position 136,113,616 of record NC_054827.1, on the reverse strand, counting down.
ATGCCTGGGTGGCTCAACAGTTGAATATCAGCCTTTGGCCCAGGGCATGATCCTGGAGTCCCAGGATCAAATTCCACATCGGGCTCCCTGCATTGAGTCTGTTTCTCTCTCTATGTCTCTGCCTCTCTCTCTCTGTGTCTCTCATGAATAAATAAAATCTAAAAAACAAAAACAAAAACAAAAATAAAAGTATGTTTAAAAGGCTTCATTTTTGTAATGCTTTTGTAAAAGGAGTTATTTTGAATTAATAGATGTAAATTGAAGTTTTACTGAATCAACCCAGTATTTTAATAAACTACCTCTCGAGGATCATTTTACACTGTAGCAAAGTTGCTTTATTTTTTTAATTAATGAAGGGAAAATGAAGAAGGAAAGAGTTTTAAAAATGTTGTTATGTACTCCTATATTGGTAGAATAAATGATAGAGGCAAAGAGCCAATGGGGAAATGGTATAAAACCAACCCTATTTTACATCTTTCATTTTAATCTTAAAGAGAAGTTAATAGCATACATGGACTTGACTGAAACACTTCCAAAGTTAAAGCAAACACTAAGAAATCTGAAAACTAAGAATTAGTTTAACACACTATTTAGCAATCATTACCATACATTTCTTTTGAGGTAGATATAAACAACTATTGATATATTTGCACAATTTCTGTTCTAAGCCATTATGTACATTATTCCTTTCAATATTCAGATTATCAAAGATTGTAAAAAATAATTATCAAATTAGAAGGCAAGCATTTATTATCTTTGGTATCATATGATTACCTAAAGCAGAGATCCAATATGGATAGAGCTCCTTAGTAAGAAGTGCATCGTCAATGTCAGAGAGGAAATTTTTCAACACCCCTGTCACATCTTCAAGCTGATGCTTTCCAGCTCTCAATTTAAAGCTTCTTGCATCCTTTTTGAAACTCTCCAGGAGTTCACTTATGTGCAAAGGATCACCATTCTTTTGATAGATATATTTGCACCCTAAACCTTTGTTAAGAAAAAGTTAAACAAAAAAAGTCAAAAATTGAAATCCATTTTAATATCTTAGAAAAATTTTGTGTTGGGATATTGAACAAGACAAAATCATTAACCAAGAGTTGATATTAACATCATAAGGAAAAGGCTCCCTCACCCACTAATTTTAGCATTTAAAATGCAAACCTGATAAACAAACTATTTCAACCTCAGCTGTTAGCAAGCCCCTGGTCAGCCCTTCCCCCAGTTTTTCATGGTACCACAGGTCCCCTATCTTCACTCTGTCTCCCAGAATTCAAGCTTGTCTCCAGTTTTACCAATAAAAGTGAAGATCTCTGGTATAATTTTTTTTAATGCTCTTGCACTCATATTTGTATATTAATTTCCATTCCACATTTTCATCTTCAAGATGAAGAGCTGAGTCCTCTCCTTTTTTTTTTTTTTTGGAAGGATCAGGAGGAGAGAGAATCTCAAGATCTCAAGCAGGCTACACCCCGAGCACAGAGCCCAACATGAGGCTTGATCTTTCGACCCTGAGATCATGAGCTGAGCTGAAATCAAGAGTTATATGCTTAACCAACTGAGCCACCCAGGTGCCCCAAGGGTCATCTCCTTTTCAAACTTACTGATTCATCAAGTGCCCCATATAAACTACCAGGAAGAGGAGGAGTGGTTAATAAGAGGAAGAGGAATAAAGAGTAGTGATGGGAATAATGATGATATAAACAACAAAAAAATAATGTTATCTTGCCCCCACCCTCTCCCAAGTCTCTGGTCTCTCCTCCTTCCAAAACCCATTGAGTTTCCTGTACTTATGCTTCCTACCATCTCACGCTCTTGTTCATCCTTGAGTCACAATCTTGCTTCTGTGTCCAATCCTACTTTATTGGGACTATCTTCATCAAATATACCAATGACATCCTATTTTCTAGGTGCTTTTCTGTTTTTACTCAGTGAGTAAACACTGAATAAAACGCTACAGTGTTTGACACTCCAAATAAATCCCCGCTGAAATTATTTTAATTCCATGGCTTCCATAACATCACAATATCACAATCCCCATATCTTTCCTCCCACCTTCTCTAGATGACTCTTCCAGTTCTCTATTTATACTGCCATCTAGTATTTACTAATGATTCCAGAAATCCATCCTCAAGTCTCAACTCTTCCTGACTCTCCCACAAAATTCTCTGGGTGACTGCATCCTATTTTATCACTTCTACTACTACATACATCTAGGTTTTCATTTCTAAGATTTCAAACATACACACATACACTTTAATATATAGATACTTTATAACATACATGCAACACACACACACGTACACTATTGTCATGGAAAAATCAAAATAATCTGAGAAATTAAATCTCCTGCCCCATTCACTATTTTACCTGCCAATCCCAATATGTTATTTATCTTGTTCCTGTATCTTATCACATAGCAGTGCCTTCTCCTCAGTCCTTTATAAGTCAGAACTTTTCTTTCTCGCAATGTTAAAATAAAACACATATCACATATATTTTTCATCATAACCTTGCTCTCAAAACCGTCCCCTTCTTTCCATCCCATATACTGTTATTTTTTACACTCAATTCCTCACTACATTTTCACAACACCCTGACCCTTCTCTTGTGTAGCTCTACAGCTGGCTTCCACATTGATAACAGCTTGTTCTGAGATACACGTCTGCTGGTGTTACCAACATGCTTAAAAATCTGCATACTACCTTCCCACAGCCTCAAGGGCAAGTCTGAGTGTATATTACAATGTTTCAGGCTCTACACAAATAAGCTTAACCCTCTTGCCTCTTATCGCCATTCTTCTTTCATTAGGTTCTGACCACATTTAACTACACAAAGTTCCCTCAACAGACAACTTCCCTCATGACTCTATACATGGGCACACCCTGTTCCTCCTCCTAGAATTTCTATTCCCTTCTTCTCCTAACTAGCTCCTGTTTTGTCTTAATCATGGTAGGCACTATATCTTACCCATGAAAATCTCTATGACCACCCTTACTCTGGGTGAAATTCACCCTGTACCAATTTCTAAACCTCTCTACCATAGAATTTTGTACACTTGAGATGTAACTGCTCAGGGGTTTGTCTCTGACTCAAAAATCTGTAAAAATCCAGAAAGCAAAGATTATGTCTTATTCTCTGTATACAGTTAAGTGCATGGTGACTAGAACTTAGTAAAAGCTCAATAAATTAATGTGAGAATAAGCAACTATAAGCAACTTCTATAAAAACAAACAAAAAAAAAAACTAAGTTTTTGAGATATTATGTTTAGTTGTGTGAATTACTAATGGCTAACTCAAGTTAACTGCATGTGAACATAATTTCTCCCCAAAACTAACTACTATAATTCATTCAAAAAATTAAAACTCTAAAAATTTGTGAACTCAGTCAAGTTCAAACCTTGACACTGTGAGCATAAAAAATGGCCTTCAGATTTTAATACAAACGTCATGAAGTTCAAAATAATTGCAACTGTTTAAGCTCTGAGTCAACCACTTGCATTCTGTTCATCACTAGGCATTTTCTTTCTTTCTTTTTCTTTTTTTATGATTTTATTTATTTAAGAGAAAAGGAGATAGCACAAGCAGGGAGGAGGCGCAGAGGGAGAGGGAGAAGCAGACTCTTCACTGAGCAAGGAGCCCCACTAGGGGCTTGATCCCAGGAACCCAGGATCAGGACCTGAGCGGAAGGCAAACACTTAAGCCACTGAGCCACCCAAGCACCCTCACTAGGCATTTTGTAAGTGCATATGATATCTTCCCTTCTATACATCCTGGTAACATTGAGGTTTTCCCCATGTTCTGCTCATTAAAAACAAAACAAAACAAAACATAAAAAGTCTTTCATTGGCTTTATTACTTTAATATGCAAGTTAATGTACCTTGTGCCAGAGTTACAAAGTAGTTTTAATGTATGAAATTTGGTTGAAAATAATCTAATGCTTAATGATTTTAAATTCAAAGAAACACCACAAAGAAAATTCTGATTTCCCCAGAGAAACATTAAATTGGATACACTAGAGCTAATAAAGTTATTTTAATCATTTCTCAGCTTAAGAAAGACCCTATGCCATTATGAAACTAACATGATGTGAAAATTCCCAATGAGGTTACACTCTTGCTAAAACATAATATGTGTGTAATTCATTTATATACCTATGAAATTCAAGTGTGCTAATACTGAATGACTAATAAATGAAGATGATAACCTCCCTCCTCCTCCATTTTCAAATAAACAAATGATTACCATTGATAAGGATAATAGACCTATTATCACAGGTAGGAACTTCATAGAGTAATAGCCACATAATGTGATAACATACATATTTACAGTAGGTATATAATTCAAACATAGTAAATCTCAGTATCTATGATAACTGTACTTGGAATACATATGAAATAAGCAAAATATTTAAAATGGTACTCTCCCCAGAAGAAAATAAATTAATATACACATATTATAAATTTAATTTCTAAAAATTATTTTCTTCATAGCCTTTGTTATTTCTGATATTTTGCTCATATGAGTTTACTGTCAGTTCTCATACTGAATCCCATGATTCACAGCTTTGTCTTTAACTTTTTACTCCCACTGCTGTATTTCCAGTACTAAGATCAATAGCTGGCACACAACAGACAATAAATAAGTAACAAACTAATAACACATGTTTTACTGCAGCTCTCTCACTGATTACACCTTCTTTTCAAATTAAAAACACCCAAGGACACTTCTAATATTGAGAGAAGAAAAATTAAAGTTAATTGCCTTCCAAAATATAAGATCGATCATTTTACTTTCCCACATCTGTAATCTAAATCAATGGCACTTATCTACAGATTAACAGGTAGAAAACATTCTTATATTAAAAATATAGTTAACAAATTTCTATCTTTTATAGTATTAAGGAAATATATAACAGAAGGGATTTGAGGATTTAAAGGAATTTGAAAATAAACATGAAGCATCAAAGCATACTTCATTTACTTTTCAGGTATATCTAAAATATTATCATAGCATATCAAATTAAAATGAAGCTAGACCATGTGTCAACCAGTTGTTTTTTACTTGCAAGCTATTCATAAAAATGCCTGTTTAAATTATGTCAAACTACCACAATAACCATGATTCTTCATGCAAACAATGTGAACAATAGCATGTTGAATGAAATAAGTGCACACATATTTTGAATATATAGCACCAAAAAAATAAATTCTTTTACATATTGTTCACCACTTCTAAAGACATGCTTATTAGGCAACCATTTGCATTCCCCTAGATGTACTATATGGGCTTGTAACCTCTGAAAAATATAGTCTTCGACCTATTTTTAGTATGCATTTTACAAAATATTCTTTCAATATGGCATTTAAATTTTTATGCATGTAAAAGAAGAAAAAAATAGTAAAAGTACATTATGTGATTTAAATTTTATTGGGAGAAGGAATGACATTTGGCTAAACAGTGGCTACATTTGTATTTTTCATTGATGTACTTACAAATATAAAGAGCTCTAATGCAGTCCAATAGAGGTACCACTTAAAAACTCTAAGAATGATACTATGAGTTCTGGGGGTTGAATAAAAACTCTGATACTTACCATACTGTGTAACAAATGCTATACAGCTGTTCACAATAATGGGAACGTCATTTTTGCTGAGCTGCTGATCCTGTAATGCATTACCATCTGTACCTGCTGCTTTTTCAATTGCAGTATGCCAGACTGTGAAATCCAACTTGGTATGCCCATGGATGTATAATGTTCTGTAAAGTTTAAAAGCATTTCAAATTATAATTTGGGTTTTTTAATTCTTGCTTCTAGACAGATGATCCTTACATCCATATAAATATGATCTTGTCTCAAACATGAGAAGAAAAACCCTCCATCTACCACTAGCTTCCATTCAATCTCTCTTTTGCCTGTGCAGTCACGTCTCTCCAGGAAGTACAGGAAGTTCTCTGAATTCATGCTCTCACCTCCCTTCATTTCCTGACCCCCTTCGATTTTGTTTCTGAATAACTGAACTGAAACTACTCTGGCCAGCATCATGGGTGACTGGATTTTGTGGCTACATTTTTCAAGATTTTAGAACTCAATGATTTCATTCCTTAAGGAAAAAAAAATACATTTTGGCTTTTGTAATACAATTCTTTCTGGCTTTTCCTCCTACCTTTCTGGTCGTTCAATTTCTATACAAGCTCACTTCCTTTTCTGAACTTCAGTGCACTCCTATGAACTCCAAGGATTCTGCAGAGACATGTCACTCAGGCCAGTGATTTCATCCCTCTCTTGGAGGTGGTAACTCCCAAATCCCTACCTCCAGTTACAAATTTGTCTCACAGATCAGATCTCCATATGACTGAAAAGCAAAAGCATAAAGCAGCCAAGAGACTGGAAAATGTAATCATCTCCCAAATTCAAATTTTCACTCTTACTTACTTCCTTTGTGACCTTGGACAAGTTATGAACTTTTTGGGGGCCTCAGTTTCATCAGTGGCAAAATGAGGGTAATAATAGTACCTATGTCAACACTCAGTGAATGTAATATTAATAATTAAGTAGTAAGTCATAATACTAATTAATTTGGGAACACCCTCATCTTAACGTGCCACAATTATCTCAAAACTTTCTCCATTCTCATACCAACTGGTACTAAAATTCTCCACTTAACCCACAGAAATTTAGGATTGATTTAATTGTTTTATTTATCTATTTATTTAGTGACAACATGCATGCAATTAGGCAGGGGAGAGGGAGAGATAATTTAAACAGACTCTACACCCACCACACCTGACTGGGAACTTAATCTCACAACTCTGACCCACCCAGGCACCTCAGGGTTAATTAATCTTAAATTGGTTCCAACCCCCCATTACTGCCATGTGAATTCTGTTGATTCTTATTGCTGGATATATTTACTCTGCTTCCTATTCATTCCAACATTGTTTGATTTCAGATCTTCACACTGCTCCTTAAGGTTGTTAAAATGCCTCCAAATAAACTTCCCTTCCCACTTCTTCACCTCTTTGTTTTCCACTCAGGACTGCCAAAATGATCTAATATGCAAAACTAATCTCCTTCAAGACTGGAAGAACTGATCTACCTCACACACAGAAACAGAGAGAGAGGCAAAATAAGGAGAAAGAAGAATATGTTCTTAATGAAGGAACAAAAAACAAAATCCCAGTAAAAGAACTAAACAAAGCAGAGATAAGCAACCTACCGGATAAAAAAATTCAAAGTAATGGTCATACCCCTAAACCAGCTTCTCAAGAAATATTAAAGGGGTCTCTCTCAGTGGAAACAAAAGACCAAAAGTGACAAAGACAAAAAAGGATCTGAGAAAATCTCCAGGAACAACAAAACAAGTAATAAAATGGCAATACATAACTATCATGGTAATGGTAAATATAACGTAAAGAAAGTGAGTCAACAACCTACATAGCTAAAATACAGTTTTAAAGACAAAAGTAGTAAAATCATCTAGGACTACATAAGTAGCCAAAGGATACACAAGATAATAATGTGTAAAATGCGACGTCAAAAACATAAAAGGTGAGGGGTAGAGTTAAAATATAGTGCTTTCAGAATATACTTGCACATAAATGACAAACTACTATACACTAAGGATATTATATATGAATCTCATGAAAACCACAAACCAAATGTCTATAAAGCTGCACAAAAAAATGAAGAAAAAAGAATATAGACTTAACAACTAGGAGCAAATGTCACCAAATCATAAGGGAAGAGATGAAAAGAAGGAAGGCACAAAAAAATTACAACACCAACAAGAGAAAACAATTCACAAAATGGCCAATAGGTACATATCTATCAATAATACTTCAAATGTAAATGAACTGAATGTTCCAATCAAAAGACAAGGTGGGGTGCAGTGAGTGGATTTTTTTAAAGGATATATATATATATATATATATATATATATATATATATATAAGCTGCAGGTTTTGCCGTTGGGAAAGCCACTGACCGGATGGATGCTTTCAGAAAAGCAAAGAACAGAGCAGTTCACTATTTGCATTATATAGAACGATACGAAGACCATACAATATTCCACGATATTTCTTTAAGATTTAAAAGGACGCATATCAAGATGAAGAAACAACCCAGAGGCTACGGCCTCTGCTGCCATCGGGCCATCATCACCATCTGCCGGCTCACTGGCATCAAAGACATGTATGCCAAGGTCTCTGGGTCTGTCAACATGCTCAACCTCACACAGGGCCTCTTCCATGGGCTCTCCCACCAGGAAACCCATCAACAACTGGCTGATAAGAAGAGTCTACATGTCGTAGAATTACGGGAAGAATGTGGCCCTCTGCCCATCGTGGTTGCCCCCCCAAGGGAGCCTTGAGAAAGGAACCAGAGCTAGAGGATGAGGTTCCAGACATCAAACTGGACTGGGAAGAAGTGAGGGCCGCACAGGGAATGAAGCGCTCAGTGTGGTCAAATTTGAAGAGAGCTGTCACCTGAGCTTCCCCTGGCCCTGTACTGCTGCAGTAGTAGCTGGTGCTGTCCAGCACGTGGAGAGACTCAGCCCCTCACGTTTTGGAATGTCACTCTCTAAAGGAAAGGCTAACCTTCTTTATTTACAAATAACCTTCTTTATTTACAAATAATAAATAACTATACCTTTAAAAAATATATATATATTTTGTATATACATATATATACACATATATGTATATATACATATATACATACATATATATGTATATATATACAAATAATAAATAACTATAGCTTTAAAATATATATAAATAATATATATACACACACACACACACACACACATATATGCTGTTTACAGGAGACTCACTTTAGATCTAAAGACACAAACTGAAAGTGAAAGGATGAAAATGATATCCCATGCAAATGGAAATAAAAAGAAAGCTGGTGCAGTAATACTTATATTACATAAAGCAGATTTTAAAACAACAAAAAAATGTAACAAGCGACAAAAAAGAACATTACATAATGATAAAGGGATCAACCCAACAAGAGAGTAGAAGGCTTATAAATATCTGTGCACCCCCCATATGGACACCTAACTATATAAAGCCAATATTAAGACATAAAGGAATAAATTGACAGTAACACAATAATTGAGGACTTTAACATCCCACATACATCAATGGATATATCATCCAGACAGAAGCTCAATAAGAAAACAACGTGTTAGAGAAGAAGTACTTAATAGATATATACAGAACATTCTACTCAAAAACAGCAGAATAAAGTCTCTTCCAGTGCACATGGAACATTCTCTAGGACAATTCTCATGTTAGACTACAAAACAAGTCTAATTAAATTTAAGAAGACTAAAATCATTTCAGGCATGTCTTCCAACCACAGTGGTATTAAACTGGACATCAATCACAACATGAAAACTGGTGAAAATATAACCACACGGAGGCTAAATAACATGCTACTACACAACCAAGCTGTCAATGAAGAGATCAAAGAGGAAATTAAACATGGAAACAAATGAAAATGGAAACACAACAGTAAAAATTCTATAACATGCAGCAAAACCAGTTCTAAGAAGTTTACAGCAATAAAGAGCTGCCTTAAGAATTTATAAAAAAAATATTGAGTTAGCAATCTAACCTTACACCTACAGGAACTAGAAAAATAAGAACAAAGCCCAAACAATCCAATTAAAAAACTGGCAGAGGACCTGAACAGACATTCTCCAAAGAAGACCTTCAGATGGCCAACTGACACATGAAAAGTTGCTCAACATCACTCATCATAGGGAAATGCAAATCAAAACCACAATGAGCTATCACCTCACACCTGTCAGAAAGGCAAGTATCAAAAAGACAAAAGCAAGTGTTGGTGAGGATGGGAAACAGAGGGAACCCTCATGCACATCTGATAGGAATGCAAAGCAGTGTGGCTACGATAGAAAACAGTATGGAGGCTCCTCGAAATATTAAAAATAGAAATGTTATAAAATACAGCAATTCCACTTCTGGGTATTTATCTGAAAAAAAGATATGAAAACACTAATTCGAAAAGATATATGCACCTCTATGATTCACTGCAACATTGTTGAGAACAGGCCATATCATAGAAGCAACCTAAGTGTCCATCAACAGATGAATGGACACAGGAATGAAATCCTGCCATTTGTGACAACAAGGGTGGATGGAGAAAGACAAATATCATATGATTTCACTTATATGTGGACTCTGAGAAAAACAGAAACTGACCCCTAGATACAGTCAATAATAAGGTGGTTACCAGAGAGTAGGAGGGTGAAGGGATGGAGAGAAAGGGGGAAGGGTACAAACTAAGTAGAAAATACAGGTACAAACTTCCTGTATTTAAAATAATGAGACAGGAGATACAATGAGACAGGACATACAATGCACTGCACAGGGAATTCACTAATATGTAATAATCCTTTAAGGTGACAAATAGCAGGCAGATTTAGTATGGCGATCATTTCACTATATATACATAAATATTGAATTACTATGTGTACACCTGAAACTTAACATTACATGTCAGCAACATTTCAATAAAAAAATTTAAAAACAAATTGATAAATAAATGCAAAGGGAATGGCGTCATTTCCTAATCATTTCTCTCTACAACTCTGGAGTTTTCAAGATTAAAAAGCCTTCATGATCTAGATCATATTTTTCCCTCCAACTCTGCCAGTCTCCTACACTAAAGACACACATTATTTTTATTTTTATTTTTTTTAAAGACACACATTATAAAAAAAAAAAAAAGAAAAAAAATCAGGGATGCCTGGGTGACTCAGGAGTTTAGTGCCACCCCTACAGCCCAGGGTGTGATCCTGGTATCCCAGGATGGAGTCCCACGTCAGGCAAACTGCACGGAGTCTGCTTCTCCCTCTGCCTGTGTCTCTGCCTCTCTCTCTGTGTCTCAAATCAATGAATCAATGAACGAACGAATGAATGAATGAATAAAAATTTAAAAAATCATATTTTACTGCAACAAATATTTCCTGATCTTTGGCTGGCTATTCCAACTCTCCCCCAAGTGTATTCCCGATAATCATCCCTGATGCTCTAACCCTAATGTCCGGATGCTTATTATCCCTTCCTAACTGTGAATCACTGATTTGCCTTTCATTATACCATTTGTTCTATGTATAAATGCTTTTGCTGCTAGAACCCAAACTTTGCGCAGACAAGCAAGGAAGAAAGCATTTTGGTATCTCTAGTCATTAGCATAGTGCATGGTATTTAGTGATATGTCACAATTTTAAAGTCCTATCTCTAGATATAAAATTTGATTTCAGGCAGCCCGAGTGGCTCAGCAGTTTAGCGCCTGCCTTCAGCTCAGGGCATGATCCTGGAGACCCGGGATGGAGTCCCATGTCGGGCTCCCTGCATGGGGCCTGCTTCTCCCTCTGCCTATGTCTCTGCATCTCTCATGAGTAAATAAATAAAATTTTTTAAAACATAAAAATTAAAAAAAAGAAATTTGACTTCAAACACAAGTTTAACATAATGGCTGATGTCTTTATAAATATATTTCTACCAAAGTAAAACTATTTAATCTTGATTGCAAACTCAGAGGGCTACTTAGGATTCAACCTAAAAAGAAAAAAAATGAGCTGTAGAACACTTTTGTTTTGCTTTGTTTTTTTGGGAGGGAGTGGGCGCTCATCTTTTATGTTCCCAATAATTCACTAGCCCTAATTTAAAAAGAAAAGTCCACCTTTCTTTCCTTCAGTTTCTTTTCTATAAACATTTCTCTAAGAAGATAAAGCTACCAGCATCTACTAGCACCCACATTACTAAAATCTTCTGAACTTGCTAGAACTACTTCTTTCCTGACATGCATGCCTCTAATTTTCATCTCTTGCTTTCTGATCTCTGTATCTCTTGTTCTTATTCTCCACAGAACTAAAGCTGCCCTGACCTCCTGTTTCCAAAATTTCCTTTTTGAGGAAATCTGATACTGTAATATTGCTGACCTGCTTTTAGCCTTTTTGTTCATCTCACATCACCTTCAGCTCAAAAGCCTTCTTTTGCTGGGTACATCTGTCTAACTCAAACTACGTAACTCGAGTAACTTCCCTGAGAAATATCAAGCCCCATATTATGTAGACAATCAAAATTATGACCTTCTAAGTTCAGGAGTTCAGGTAAAGAGAAAGTTTTAATTTTCTTTGATTCTTAATTTCTTTTTTTTTAATTTGATACTTTAAATATATACAAAGCATTTGATACTGTTTACTTCTAAACAAACAGGCACAGTGGTATTTTAGCAAGTAGTGAAAGAAATAAAAAATGGAGCAACTCTCCTGCAATACGAGTATACTTCTGCCATCAACTGTGCACATTTCAAACTTTAAATTTTCTTTCTAGTCGGAAGAAATCCCATGATGACAAGTTTAGCTGTCTCCTTGTGAACTAGTGAGGGGTAGAGAACAAGTAATGACAAGTTAACTCCTGAGTCAACTTGTCAAAGACTGAATACTAAAACACAGCATCTGGTGAAGTAGATGTATGACATTTCATAGCCCAGTTCAACAACTCTGTTCTGTGACTCCTATTTAATCTCTGTGCATGAAATAAAATACCAAAAGACATTTTCAACACAAATGCTGGCCGACTTTGTGATTCCAAGCATTAGCAAACAACGATTTTACATTTCTAAATAAGAATTTCAAAATAATACTTCATTTAACGTCTTGAAAATTTGAAAAGTTACTTTGAAGAAGTCTAACTACAGAGAAATAAATTATTCTCATTGTCCATTCCTCAAACATAAATTTTAAAGGGCACTTCAAAGTCATATCAAGAAACATTCTTATATCCTGTAACAAATCAAGACTGTTCAATAACATCTAGAAATGAAGCTCAGGACTTACAAAAACAATTTTCCCAAAATTACATTATAATAACACAAAGTGTAGATAGACTATCATACCCGAGCCTGGTCTACTGCCCAAAATCAGAATATCTTCACAAATAAGATCAATACATTTGGCTGTATAAAAGATAAATACAATCCCATAAAGAACATTTTAAGCACAACTAAAAAGCAGATAGCATGCCCCACGAACATGACTGAAAAAGAGAGTATCTTACCATTTACACAAAAATGAAAACATTGAGTCTTGTAAGTCAGCATTTGGCCAAAACTATTTTGCTTTCATTTCTGAAAAATATTTTTTGCTAAATTTAATATTTAGGTTAACAGCTGCTGGTCTGCTTATTTTGGAGGGTTTTTTATTATTGTTTGCTTTTCTCCAGTACTTAAAAATATTTCAATATACTATCTTCGGGCTTACATTGTTTGTGAGACACTCTCATCTTTATCACCTATATTTAATGTGTCTTTTTTCTCTTGGTATTTAATTTTTTCTCCTCCAATGGTTTTTAGAAATTTGCTTATCATGCTTAAGGCATGATGATCTTAGTACTTATGTGGATTAATAGTTTTTTATCAATTTCATATAATTCTTCAGACTTTACTTCTTTCTCGTCTCTCATTTTGGAATTCTACTTAACATGACACTGCTTGATATTGCTCCAAGCAGTCACTGAGGCTCTGCTGATTTTATTTCATCGTTTCCCTTTCCATGACTGTCTTTTGATAGCTTCTACTGTCATGCTTTCAAGGTCATCAATCTTTTTTATGTGGAATCTTCTATGGCATTAAAGCTGATCCAGTGAAATTTTATTTATTTGTTAATATTTTACTTGAGAGGGGGAGAGAGAGAGAGAGAGAGAGAGAGAGAGAGAGAGAGGACAAGCAAGGAGGAAGAGCAGACACCCCACTGAGCAGAGAGCCAGACACAGTGCTTGCTCCCTGGATCCCAAGATCACCTGAGCAGAAGGCAGATGCTAAACTGACTGAGACAACAAGGCACTCCTGATCCAGTGAAATTTTCTTTACAGATAGTGTATTCCTCAGGTTTAGAAATTCCATTCGGTTCTTTATCCATTTTTTCTCATTATGTTTATGTTTTTACATCTTTGGATGCATTTATAATATTTAATAATCACTATTCCAAGTCTTTGCTAATTCCTTTATCTTTCTCATTTCTGGGTCTGTTCCTGTGAATTGATTTGCAGCTTTCTCATACTAGTAATTTTAACCAAATGCTAGACATTATGAGTGCTGTTTGGGACTGTTGTCTTTTTTTTTTTTTTTTTTTTGAGTTTTGATGTTTATTTTGACATCATTTGCCTGTTTGATCCCGGGAAACTAAATTACTTGTGGAGCACTTGGATCCTTTGGAAGCCTGTTTTTAGGCTTAGCAAAATAAGGTAAAAATAAATCTACCTTTATCCTCAGACTAATTTAGCCTTAAATCTATGATGTTACCTTGTTGGGATCTTTGTCAATCCCCTGTGTGCTCAATGAGGCCTAACTTCCCTGGATGGAATATGAAGATATCCCAATGTCTTCTAAGCTCTGTAAACTGCCTATCTCATAGTACCATGGAAGCTCTTTCTGCCTGGCCTCTGAGAATCTTACCCTACCAATATCCAGATTCATACTGAGCCAGAGGTGAAAGGGAACTTCTATGAAGATTTCCAAAACTCTCTTCTACATATTTACCTCTTTTCTAATATTCTCTCTGGAACATCTTAAGAAAATCTTAACTAAAATCTTAAACTCCTGTCTCTCTCTCTCTACCTTTGCATTATAGTAAAACCACCACAATCTGATCTCACCTTTCTGTGCCATGGACAGACAGAAAAGTGCCTACAGATAGAGACAAGGTGACCTTTTTTTTTTTTAAGACTTATTTATTTATATTTATTTATTCATGAGAGACACAGACTGAGAGAGAGAGGCAGACATACAGGCAGAGAATGAAGCAGGCTTCCTGCAGGGAGCCCGATGTGAGACCCGATCCCAGATCTCAGGATCACGACCTGAGCCGAAGGCAGGCGCCCAACCACTGAGCCACCCAGAAATCCCAAGACAAGGTGATCTTAAATCTTACTTCGTTTGTTTCCCTTCTCTCCACAATCCCAATCCTGTAATGCCAACTGTCCCAAAGTCTGAAAATAGTTTAATATTTTGTCCAGCTTTCTAGCTGTTTGAAATGGGAGGGCATGTTCCATGCCAATTATTTCTTCATGGTCAGAAATAGGAATCTGGCACATTTTTAGTCATTGCATCCATAATCACTCTTATTTTAGTGTACAGAGATACAGGATATTTTTTCCCACACCTTCAGATAAGAGTTTGCTGAATAAAGATGGAATTTTAGCCAGATGCAAGCAAACAATTGTTAAGAAAATCTGCAGATGCAGAGACTGTGTCATAAAAATAATGCAGAAAGAAATACTACCCTAAGTATCTTATTTCTTCTAAAGCCAACAGTTCAGGAAAAATGTCAAAACACCTAATTCCTCAAGAAAGGCAAAAGCTCCAGTTTTACAATCTCATCTCTGCACACTATTAGGCAATCACCTATAGGAATAGGAGAAACAGCCCTGTTTCTAGTCTGCTTAAAACCTTTAATGATGTTCCATTGGCTGCAGAATAAATCCAAATGCACACTTTCAACAATAGTATTTTTTTAAGTTTTAAAATATCTTTAAAAATTATATCTTCTGTATCTTTGTAAAGAACCTGCAATCCTTTCCAGACCAGAACAAGGCAAATTATTAATTAGATTTAACCTGTAATCCTAATATGGTATCGATCTATCTTTCCAGATTTATTGGCTCATGATTCCTCCTCAGGAACTCAAGGTCAAGGTCAATTTGCACTGATATTGTTCCCTAGCTATCTTCTTCCTCTGAACCTATTGTTTCCACCTCCTGGAATACTTTAGTCTCTTAGCCCCTTCATTTTTTCTAACTAAAATCCTACCTAGAATTCCAAATCCTGTTAAATATACTTACATCTCTTAAAAATAAAAAAAATTATCCTGCTCTCATTTATTGAGAAGCAATCTTCTCATTCTTTTGTACTTTTTCAGATAAAATCACATTTACTTATTCATAAGCTTACATTTCAGTATATGAGCAGTGCTTTAAAGTAAGAGAAACTTTTGAAGCAAATAATATATACTTTAAAATCTACCTTGTGTTAAATAGTCATGCATTCCCTTTACTGTAATTCTATTTAACAAAAAATCATTCTACAATATAATTTTGAATAGTCCCTTTCTTTTTGTAAAATCTATGGGGGTGGTGAGAGAAGAGAATCTCTTGTTTGTCTTGGCAACATTCAGATTAAACTATCTCTACGAATTAAATCATCAGAAAGTTACAAAAGCAGTCAAGCTGATGTTGTGGGCAATTGGCTACTATTTAATTTGCAATTACATGCACAATTTAGAAACCACTTTAAGATAATTCACCCTCCAGAGTATTGCTAACATATCAGCTGCTGCAAAATACAATTCAAGAGGGAAAAAAACATCATATGTAATAAACTGATATGAAATAAGAACCTTAAATTCAGAGCGTTAATCTCCCAAAATGAGAAAAGTAGTCTGTTCCATAATTGTGGAATGTATTGATGAAGTGTTTATTCTCCAGTGTGTTAGCTTCTTTATGTCTGGAATTTGCAATCAAAACTGAACGCAGCCAGGCTTGGGCACCATCAAGGGCATTATGCTTTACTATGGGTCAACCAAGGAATCTTAAAAAACAAACACACACCCACTAAAAACAGAAAAAAACATGCCAGTCTTTTGATTTTTTTCTGATAACATATCTGAATTATTCATGTTGTATTCATTATAACCAACAACCTTTCAGTAAAAGCTTAAGAATAGGTGTCTTTGACAAACGGGCATGTAGGTATAGAGAGTGAAGGTTGTGAACAGAGCAGCTTATTCATCAGAAAAAGATAAACAGAGAATGCAAGCTAAAGTGCAAAAAGAGTTTTCAAATTTTAACAAAAGGATGTTTTGAACATTCCAGTTAAAGTGCATATATAACCTACTATCCAGGAAAATGCCTTCTGACCTTATGGTCCAGAACACTCAGTGATGACAGATATTCAGAAACTATTTTTTTTTTTTTCACACATAGAAATCCTAAGACATAAAAGAAAACCAGTCCCAATAATAGTACCAAATAGCATGCCAGAAACCGTTAAGTGTAATCAAGAAATATTTATTTTCCAAAATAATAATTTTTAAAGTATACAAAGAATACACATTAAAGCGACACCATCTGGAACACCTTCTGTTTAGAGCTTTTTAGAGCAAAAATGCTCTGTGTGTGCAAAATATTATTGCAATATTTTTCTGTCTAAGGATACTCATGCTATGCACAGAGAAAATCATCACGAAGATTAAAATCTATTTCTAAATAGTGACTATATTCAGTAGATGATTATCAATATATGAACTTTTCCAGTTCAGGGTGTTCTTTCTCCTCTTTGGCTTTAAAAAATATTAATATATTTTAGTACTTTAATCAAAGGTAGACAAGGACAAGGAAAAGATGTGAAATTAATTTATTAAATTTATTTTTCATTTGCAATTCTGGCTCAAGGTATTACTAGAAAAAAAAAACAAAAGGTTAATTTTATAGCTGGTTAGTTTCTCTCTCTTCCAATTATTCACAATATCTCTACATGCTATCAACATGAATAACTGGAAGTTGTTTTATTTCCTAAAGCCACAATTTTATCTGTTATTGACAAGTCTAACAATCTACATATTAGCTTACAGTCATTTTTTCTCAACAGGCTAAAAGATCAAACAAGAGATGAAAAAGAGAGCGATGCAATGAAATTTTCTTCTTTTGACATGGTAATAAAACAGCTCTTAAGCAATCACATCTATAATTAACTGGCCTTCTTTGAGTAGAGGAGAGTAGCACACATTCCCTAGCTCAGTAAGTAATATGACCATTCCTAAAGTCACCCAGGCCAAGAAAACTTAGGAGTCATCCTTATATTCTAGTTCACAAAGCAATTGAAAACCATAAAATGGGGATCTTTCTCAACATTCCACCCATGAGATCTAGAAAGTTTCCAATATCCAAACCATCCATCAATTCCTCTTTTCTTCTTGTTACAATCAAGGGACCTTATTTTCTTCTTGTCCTCTCTCCTATACCTTCAATATCTCCCTTTTTTGTGTCTCTTTCCATCAGAATTTAAACTTGCACAAATTCAAACCATCTAAAACAAACTGCACACATATTCCCTTCCTGGGAACAAATCCCTTCTACCTCGCTAATCCTATTAACCTCCAGACATCCTCCCAAACTCCTCACCAGCTGTTTCAAGTTACTCAATTCCCAGGCTTAATCTAATCCAGTTTCTGCTTTATCACTTCTACTCACTTTAAAGTCACCAGATGGACTCCACATCAATTATCCAATGAAGTATCTGCCCTCATCAGGCAACACCTACCAGTTTTGACTGTTCCTGTCTTCTTGAAACACTCTCTCTCCCTGGGTTTTGTGACCCCAACTCTTTCTTGGTTTCTTGCTTCACTCTCCGGATAAACTAGCTTAACAAGGCAAGGCAGCTACTCCACCCTGATAATTACTTGGCCTCTAAAAGGTTGTATAGTCATCAAGGCTCCAACACATTAATTCTTCCCTCCTCACTCTATAGACTCTTCCTAAGTGATGTCCTGTTCTCCTTTCTATATATGGGTAACTCCAAAATCTGTAACTCTACCCCATTAACCTTTATATGAACACCAGATCTATAAATATAATGTCATCCCAGCACTTGGTCCTTAGATGTTTGTAAGCAAGCCATGTTCAACATATATAAAATCAAATTTATTATTTCCCAAGCTCCCTCTCGAACCTGCTCTTATTATTCCCTATTTGAAGCCAGTTTATTCACATAACGTATACACATAGAAATACACACAAATATGTATGTACACATGTGTATATACATACACAGATGTATAAATATTAGAGACTACTTTGCCCCACACAAGGTGCCACTGCTGGTACATGTTCATTCTCTTTGTTCTGTCAGGATTTATAACCAGCACACTCCTAATCTCCCAGGCTCAATCTTAACAATTCTCACTTCTGACCCCCTTTCTTTCTGCTATTTAATTAGGTAAGAATTATATGGAGAATGAGATATATACATATTTTTTCTACAAAATCATTTTTTTCTAATAAAAGTTTCCCATAAACTGCTGAAATTTTAAGTTCTGGTAACCTATCGTTTACCCAGGATCCTGGTACATTTGTTTACTTTATTCTTGAGAATAATTTGGTGTTGGTAAGTTAAACTTAATTCTTGTTTTAAAAAGAAAAGAACCTTTTGGTTGTTAAGTTATAAACTGACCACACCTTGATTTCAAAATGGATTTGTGAAAATTAATAAAAGAAAATCTTGTTTAGAATAGAGTCAAGAGGCCATAAAGAGGAGTTCTCATGAAAAACCACTAGTTGGTTAATTGCAGATCCAACAGGACGGGAATCTGGCAAGTCCATACTACCACAAATACTTCTTTACTGCCCAGGCAGGAGGAAGAAAGGTTTTCTCGCCCCAGCAACTGCCCAGCCAATAAGATACCCTAAAAACTATAGAACACTTCTGAAAGAAATTGAGGAAGACACAAAGAGATGGAAAAATATTCCATGCTCATGGACTGGCAGAATTAATATTGTGAAAATGTCAATGTTACCCAGGGCAATTTACATGTTTAATGCAATCCCTATCAAAATACCATGGACTTTCTTCAGAGAGGTAGAACAAATTATTTTAAGATTTGTGTGGAATCAGAAAAGACCCCAAATAGCCAGGGGAATTTTAAAAAAGAAAACCATATCTGGGGGCATCACAATGCCAGATTTCAGGTTGTACTACAAAGCTGTGGTCATCAAGACAGTGTGGTACTGGCACAAAAACACACACATAGATCAATGGAACAGAATAGAGAACCCAGAAGTGGACCCTGAACTTTATGGTCAACTAATATTCGATAAAGGAGGAAAGACTATCCACTGGAAGAAAGACAGTCTCTTCAATAAATGGTGCTGGGAAAATTGGACATCCACATGCAGAAGAATGAAACTAGACCACTCTCTTACACCATACACAAAGATAAACTCAAAATGGATGAAAGATCTAAATGTGAGACAAGATTCCATCAAAATCCTAGAGGAGAGCACAGGCAACACCCTTTTTGAACTTGGCCACAGTAACTTCTTGCAAGATACATCCATGAAGACAAAAGAAACAAAAGCAAAAATGAACTATTGGGACTTCATCAAGATAAGAAGCTTTTGCACAGCAAAGGATACAGTCAACAAAACTTAAAGACAACCTACAGAATGGGAGAAGATATTTGCAAATGACGTATCAGATAAAGGGCTAGTTTCCAAGATCTATAAAGAACTTATTAAACTCAACACCAAAGAAACAAACAATCCAATCATGAAATGGGCAAAAGACATGAACAGAAATCTCACAGAGGAAGACATAGACATGGCCAACATGCACATGAGAAAATGCTCTGCATCACTTGCCATCAGGGAAATACAAATCAAAACCACAATGAGATCCCACCTCACACCAGTGAGAATGGGGAAAATTAACAAGGCAGGAAACCACAAATGTTGGAGAGGATGCGGAGAAAAGGGAACCCTCTTACACTGTTGGTGGGAATGTGAACTGGTGCAGCCACTCTGGAAAACTGTGTGGAGGTTCTTCAAAGAGTTAAAAATAGACCTGCCCTACGACACAGCAATTGCACTGCTGGGGATTTACCCCAAAGATACAGATGCAGTGAAATACCGGGACACCTGCACCCTGACGTTTCTAGCAGCAATGTCCACAATAGCCAAACTGTGGAAGGAGCCTCGGTGTCCATTGAAAGATGAATGGAAAAGAAAGAAAAGAATAGAAAAGAATAGAAAAGAAAAGAAAAGAAAAGAAAAGAAAAGAAAAGAGAAGAGAAGAGAGAAGAGAAAAAAGAAAAAGAAAGAAAGAAAGAAAGAGAAAGAAAGAAAGAGAAAGAAAGAAAGAAAGAAAGAAAGAAAGAAAGAAAGAAAGAAAGAAAGAAGAATGAATAAAGAAGATGTGGTTTATGTATACAATGGAATATTCCTCAGCCATTAGAAATGACAAATACCCACCATTTGCTTCAACGTGGATGGAACTGGAGGGTATTATGCTGAGTGACATAAGTCAGTCGGAGAAGGACAAACATTATATTCTCATTCATTTGGGGAATATAAATAATAGTGAAAGGGAATAGAATGGAAGGGAGAAGAAATGGGTGGGAAATATCAGAAAGGGAGACAGAACATAAAGACTCCTAACTCTGGGAAACGAACTAGGGGTGGTGGAAGGGAAGGTGGGCGGGGGGTGGGGGTGAATGGGTGACAGGCACTGAGGGCGGCACTTGAAGGGATGAGCACTGGGTGTTATTCTGTATGTTGGCAAATTGAACACCAATAAAAAAATAAAGTTATTAAAAAAAAAGAAACCATTACCACTCAGTCAATGAAAAGCCACTATAAATTGCCAGTTTTACTCCACAAGACTCTTTGTTTATAAAAGTCCCCCACTCCCAAGTCCCCCAGAATCACTCCTTTTCTTTTGTTCTCTGGACTTGCTTACGCTTTCACTGTAGCATGCTTGTTCCTAATTTTAATTCTCTGTCCCCAATAAACCCATTTTTGCTGGTGAAATAACTGGCAGCTTTATCTTAGAGGTAACAGATTATGCTCCTCAACATCATACAGGCACTGGAAGGCTATTAAAGTGCTTGAATAGTGCCTGATACATAGCGAGTTCTATACACATTCTCATCGTTGTATTCTTGTTGTTGTCAGAATATTATTGATTTGGAGAAAATAAGAAAAGCAAGTAAAAGCAGGATGTAAGTATGTGATAAATAGAGTTGTTTTCAAATGGTACATTTTGTATGGCAGCTGTTCAAAGAGACTTAAGGGAAATAACTTGGTTATATATTTGCCCCTGTATTTCTCTGACACATTCCTTGTTCTTTAGTAAAAATGCTTGCAACATAACTTGTTAATAACATGTAGATAAACATTTTGAAATTATCATCAAAAACATGATTAAGCAGCTCTGACCATTATTTTGCAATTACATTAGTTTTCAACTATTCTGTGAACTCCGAGTGTAGTGTATCTGAGTTCAACTACTGACTCCTATACTCCCTCTGGAGGAAAGGTCAAGATGTTACAAAAAAAACAAAACATTTGGTTTTCTGGCTTCCCTATTTTGCATCATAAGGGAGGGCACTGTATGCAGTGAGCATTAAATAAAAAGTCATCAAATTGATTAGAATAATTCCAATCCCTGTTTGCTACATTTTAATTCATGTTTGCAACATTTTAATTGAAACCTATATACCACTGGTCAAATCCATCTTAGCCTGAAAATGGTCATGAAAAAAAAAATACCTTGGCTATAATAATCTGATAATATAAATGATAAATACAATAAATTCAACTAACAAGTTGCTATTGGTTTATTTGTTTAAAAAAATAAGTTTTAGGGAGTTCAGACTCCAAATCCAAACTGCTGATAACTTTTTTACCATTAAAGTAGGAGGCAACAGGAATTCTGTAAATATGAATGGATGACTGTAAAAACTGCATTGTGCTAGTTCTTTAATGGTAATACTATCCAAACATAATACTACCTCATTGTGATTTGTGAACACATAATCAAAAGTACTCTGAAATTACAGTGAAACCATCAACTGGTGCCAAAAATCAGAATCTCAACTATCATGAACCATTATAATCCCAGAAATAAGCAAATAAAAACACAGAATACTAATTATGCCTCTAAATTAAAAAACACCCACTGACATAAATAATCAGCAATATGCTTGCTGTCTAAGCTGTTGATGTCTTTCCAGGAAACGGAAGAAAAGACAGGTGTCTTTCATCTAGGTGAATCCAAACAGTTCCTTGGCTAAATATCATCAATGTGCTGATGACTCTCAATCTCCATCTCCAGTCACCACCTCTCCACTTAATTTCAGACTTGTATATTCACTTTCCCGCTCACCAGCCCCACTTTGCTACCAAATAGACATCTCAAAGGTAACATTTTCAATACCAAATTCTCAATCTACTACACTAAACTTACTAACATTTTAACCTTACTCTCCTATATTTGTTATTTGGAGAAAAACAGCATTATCATTCATGTACTTACTCAGGCCAAATGTTGGGGTATCCTTAACTCTTGCACTCATCTAATCCACCAACACACCCTCTGGCTTTTGTCTTCACAGCAACTCCAACCAGTCCTCAACACTATTTCATTATGTCTGCTATCTCTTGCCCAGCCTCTGTAGCAGCATCCTAACTGGACACTCACATTCACTTGTGTACCCCAAAAGCTTATTCACCTGAAGTCAGAGTAGCCCTTTAAACACCTAAGTGAGATCACATTCTGGCTCTCAAAATGAGCAGCTTCCCATTATGCTTAGAATAAAATTCAAATCTATACATATCATGACCTGTCAGGGCCTCTATGATCAGGCCCAGGGAGCTCTCTAAAATAATTTCTTTCCACTCTCAAACTCATCTGAAGATTCAAGCTGCCAATAGCAGCTTGCTTGCAGACTGTGAACATGCTAACTACAGCACACTGTTAGGGTCTTCAAAATATCCTTGACCTTATACCTGGAAAGCTCCATTCAGACTGCTTCGTGTTTTGTTACTTTAGACCTTATACACATCTCCAAAGATACTCTCTCTTACCACCCTCTCTAAAACAGAATACTACTCCATCAGGCTCTCTCTTCACCTTATTTTTCTTCAAGCATTTAAAACTGATGGTCATGATACTATGTATTTTTTGTCTGCTTATATTCTATTTCTGCCACTAGTGCACATGCTTCATGGGGGTATAAATCATCTCCATTTCATTCAGCACTATATCCCCAATACCTACTGTATTGTGTATGTGTGTGTGTGTGTGTGTGTGTATGGACATACATGTACACATACTTCGGAAAATTTCCAACAGGCTATAAAAGAGTGGGCTCTCGCTCAAAGAAAATAACCAAAACAACCTACACTTCCTAGAGTTACTGTAATAAGGAATAAAAAACAAAAATGTACTTACCTCCCTTTTTCTACCAAGAGCAAGACATCCATTTTTTCCCCATTTTGAACCACTGTGCTGATTGCTGGAGGAAGAGGAGAAACACATGAATCTATCATTTAAAGCTTGACATTAAAACCCATAAAAACAATTATTAATACGACTTAATCATGTTTGGAAGTAAGGTGTCCTAATTTTCTCTAAAAGCTACTATTATATGCAATAAAGAATTATATCCAAAATACATGATGAAAGAGGAAAAATCATCTCACTTAGTTCTTGCAGTCTTCTTAAGTGCATTCTATCTTCCTGAACTTCTTGCATTTGGAGACAAAAACGCAAACTAGATTTTTCCATAGAAAACCAGCCTTTTCTCCACTGATCCAGGGCATGGCAGTCTTTGTAGTAGAGTTGACCAATCAAATCATAGTCAGCTTCTGTTAAGTTTTCAGCAACAAAGGGAACAAAATGCTGTTAAGACAAATACAGAAAAGTAATAAAGACAGTGCAAATAGGAAATCCCTTCCCAACTATGTATTTGAGGGAAGGGAGAAAAATAAAAAATAGTTTCTGTACCTTAAAAATTTAGAAGTAACCCAAATTTCACAACAATTATTTAAGCCTATCAATCTTAAAAATGCACAGATATAATGCATTTTCAAATGGCAGGATCTTAAACCACTTTTTTTGATATATACAGAATTGAAGTAGGAAGACATTCTCTATGCTGATTTATGGCATCTTTCAAAATGTCAACCCTCAATGTTTGTCTCTATTTCTAGCTCTTACTGAATCTATCCCTTTCCCCTTTGTGTATACTATGAATAACATAACTTCCTATAAAGAAACATTCATAGAAATGACTTTACAATAGTGAAAAGATCTTAATCATCACAACATGGTCTCAATTCAAAGAATGATTCCTCAAAGGTCCTACATTATTTTTTTCTCTGCTTAAAGCTCTAGGAAGAAAACTCTTAATCTCTTTTGACTATAACCTTTGAACACTTAATGAAGTGTGGACATTTCCCCAGAATCTTGTATAAAATTTTTATGAGTCTCTGAAACTCAATCAGAGACCCCCAAGTTAAGAATATTCTCTGGTTTAGGGTGAATATGCAATTTTTTAAATACCTTGGCTATTGCCTCTGTCCATTTTCTTTGAGCTTGAGATGTTTCAGCTCCAAATAAAAATGCACGTTCTGAGGGTAAATAGATCTCAAAGGTAAAGATGGGCCTATGGCACACATGAATAAAAAGATACCACTGTTTATGTCTGGCTTTTACGGAAACAAATAATACAAAAGTTAAACTTTTAATTAAATTCTCTTTGAAAACTGGATAATGTTTTGAAATCTATCATATTCTTCCACTGATTTATATTTTAATTCATTTGAATAAATGGAATACGCTGGATCAGACAAAAGGAATATTCTTCTAATTACTTAATCATTGGACTACATGACTATGTTAATAATGCCCCAGGTACTCTTCAGTTGACTGATGTGACAAAGCGCTCCCTTTCGACTCCTCCTCCCTCTCAGTCCAGCCCACCTTGACATTCTATTTAAAGCAAACACTATCCAAACCATTCTCTAATCAGCCCTCTTCTTGTCTTCACAAATTTTTCTCCCATTATCTCATATTATCCCAAAATTTTATCTCCTTACTGCAGATCAAAGTAGAGTAACATCTCTGGTCCTAAATTGTTCCCTGGGGCCCTCATCCACAGCTCCAACTCTTTCCTAGAACATGTTAACATTGCTGCTGTTACCTAAAAAAAAAATCTCAAAATACCCTATATCAAAGTCTTCTTCCTTCTTCCTCTTTTTTATCCCACACTGGTTGTATGTGCCTCATGGTTCAATTTAGATGTATCACCATCTATTTTATTACGCTCAAAACCTTGGGACTTATTCATAGCAGCTTTTCAACCAGACAGTCCAGACAGTTAATCTCTTTAGTCCAATCATACAATTAATCTCACTGTTTTGTTTTGTTTTTTCTTTCTTTTCATGATCTTTTCCTCTAGGTAAACTCTAAGTAATTGTGGACTCTCTTCCTCCTATCTCTCACCAGTTGAGCTAGCTTTCTTCCTTAAATACAAATCTATGTAACTTCTCAGTGTCTACATTACTGAGTTCAAACTCTATAAAGTGCTATTTCAGGAAACTCAAAGCTTGGCTGCAATAATTATTTTTTAACCTAATTTCAGTAAAACAAAACAAAAAATTTATTTCACTGTACATGGTTTCTCCTGCATTTCTACTTATATCAAGGACATTCTTTCAAGAATGTTTTATTTTTGAATATGATTATATGCTGACATAACCTAGTAATATTTTAAATTATATTTACTAATTAAGCAATTAAATATTAGAATGTATTTATTTTAATATTTCACAGTAAGCCATATATTAATTATTTTTTTTCAGAATAAAAGCACTATTAAGATTAAAACAAAAACAGAATCAATTAATAATCAGTTTTCTTGGCATAAATGTATCAAGCTAAACTAGAAAACAGTAGTCACTTTAGCTAGTATATACCGGTCAGCATATATTAATGATACTACGATGTAACGCATCATTTTACGTAAATAAAAGTTTTGCAAATCTCTTCCTATTCTCATAAAATTTACATTAAAATACGATGTTCCTATAGAACTGATTTATGCAGGTTTTCATATTTATAGTTTTTAATTAACTACATTACAAAATATAACTTTCACACCAAGTATCTTAGATGATTTGTTTTTAGAAGTCCTCACAAAAAATGTATTAAACCATTCTTTGAGCCAAATATATTAAATAAATAATGCTTACTCTTTTAATTGCAACTTTAAAGAAACCATTAAAATGCTAAAGTAAATCTTTGGGGAATTTAGCTTTTCAATATGGCATTAAATATATTTAGTTTATTTTAATGCAAATAAGTCATTACTGAGTATTTTTCCTTTGAATGATAATGCATTAAATGAATGCATAAATGTTCCTATTACTCCACCATTTTAAACAATGAGTAAATTATAAAAATTTTAGGACATGTTCTAGAATGGAATGTTATAAATTTATTTAAGATTAGATGCGAATACATTAGCATTTCATAGAACCTAGTATGATATTTTAATTTTTCTACTTTTTAGCAAATTCCCTAAGGAATTTTCAGAACTTTCAAATGACTAGGCTTCAAGAAACTATTAAACTCAGGGGCACGTGGGTGGCTCAGTGGTTGAGCATCTGCCTTCGGCTCAGATCAGGATTCTGGAGTTCTGGGATGGAGTAAGGCACCAGGATCCCCACAGGGTGTCTGTTTCTCCCTCTGCCTATGTCTCTACCTCTCATGTCTCTCATAGATAAATAAATAAACCTTAAAAAAATATATTAAACTCTTCTACAACAAGCAAATGAAGAATTAAAGTAATAAAACTCTTATTGTCTGGTATGGTAAATATCAGGAAATATTCTTCATCTCCTACCTGTTTAATAGTAGACCTACCCCGTATTTAAATAGAAGTCTTCTTTGTGTACAGCCAGGCAGATAATTTCACTGATGTTAATGGTGCCATTAGGTGTGGTAGACTTATCATTTTCATAGTAACTCAAGAAACCTCCTTCCAAAACACACCACTTTTTATTTGTCTCTAGAAATTTAAAACAAATAATAAATTGAGTTACATCATAATTCTAATTTTTAAAAAATACATGGTTTAAATAATGACTGGATTCAAATAAATTTATTAATTTCCTATTTTGTGTAAAGAGTATGCTATTACTGCATGGGATATACAGTTGTCACTTCCTCTGCTCTCAAAACATGTGCAATCTAGAAACAAGGAATTTACAAGACAAAAATAACTATGACATCGATGACCAGAAAAGCAAACAGATTTATAAAGAGACTGCTACAAAACAACTCTGAAACAGCAAGGACTGATGTCTACAGAGAGTATTAGAGGAATAAACATAGTGTAAAAAGTAAGATTGTGGTTGATGTTAGGTAGGTATGCAAAAGAAAAAAAGGGGCCATAACCTGCAGTGCTCTTAATGCCCTGGTTAGGGAATTTAAAATTCAAATCATAAGAGATCTTAAACTATGGCCTACAGGCCAAATCCACATCATCACCTGTTTTTATAAATAAAGTTTTATTAAAACACAGCCACATGTATTCACTTATAGATTTTCTGTGGCTGTTTTCCCACTAAAAGGGTAGAACTGAGTTGTGGCAAAGATCATCTGGCTTGCAAGGCTTAAAGAATTTACTATCTGACTCTTTTCAGAAAAAGTTTGCTGAGCTTTGATTGTGTAGTTGATGGCGAGCCACAGGAATGGTTTCAGCAGAGGAATATGATCAGATACGAATTTTACATATTTTGCCTACTGTGGGAAATAGACTTAAGAAGGTAAGGCCAGTTAGGATACTGTCAACAGAGGCCTAAGTGAGAGAGAAGACAGCCAAAAGCAGGACAGTGGTAGCAAGGATGGGAGGAGAGAGTGGGAAGGAGGGAGAAACAGAAAAGTATACCTGCTTGTGTATATTTTGAGGAGATAAACATATAATGATTGGATTCAGAGGGCAAGGGAGAACTCACAAATGGTTGTGTCATTTTTAGCTTTGATTACAAGGTTGGCAATAGGTCCACTTTTATTTAAAAGAAAGGAGAAACAGTTTTAGAGGATATAATGAGTTTTCTTTTAGATTGAATCAGAGATAGCTTTTGGAAATCCAAGTGGGGATACCTATTAGATCACTCTAGAGATTTGCACCTTGGGGCAAGGAAAGGTCTCAATAACTAGGAAGTCTTTACGTTAAAGATAGTAGTTGAAAATATAAATTCACCAAAGATAAAATGTTAGGGAACTTAAAATCATAAGGAGTAATGATTGTAGGAGGGGTGAAAAGCAATGAAGCAAGTGAGAAGAGACAGTGTATAAAACGGAAAGCGCCAAAACATTCCAAAAAGGGATGACTGCCACTATTAAATATAGCAAAGAAATCTAATAAAAGAAGGGCTTAAAAAAATCTGTTGGTCTTCCTAAGAAGAAGGTAACCATCTACTTTACTTTAGTGTGCAATGAAAGAAGCCAGGTTCCAGCATACTGAAGACTAAAGAGGAAGAAATGAAATCAGTCAGGATAGAGCAATAGCCTCTGCCATTAAAAAAAAAAAAAAGGATATCATAAACTCAAATGAAGGAATGAGCTATGGTAAGGCAAATGGCAGAGCATCAAAAAATGTTTCTGGAGCTGAACTGAGGATGAACATTTTCTTTCTCAAAAACAGAGGAGAATAAAGAGGAGAAATGGAAAGATACAGTTAAATCTTGAGCTAAGAAGACTTCTTAAAATGGTATTCCACTCAGCTGACCCAATGTCTCAAAGACTGGGTTGAGGCACAATCTCTCCTAGACCTCTTCTCCAAACTTTTATAGTTGTCAGGCTGAATTAAGTATATTCCTATAGCATCCTCAGCACAATATGGATCATAAGAAGGTGGAATTGGAACTCAAAGACTCTGGAGTCTAATAATGCCTTCATGGTACCTCCAAAAAACAACTTCACCATTCCCTTGGGTTCTTCTCTGTAAAATTAAGATTAAAAAACATCAAATTCATAGGATTGCTGGGTGATCAAAGCATGTAATGCTACACATGAAGCATATCCAAAAGTGACTTTATAAGTGGCTGTTTAAATACATACTAACAATGTAAAATACTTTTTCTAAATATAAGTGGAGTATCTAAACAATGTAACAATTTAATTTTTTTCATTTAACCAGAAATTTTATAAGTTACTTGGTAACAAGGACTGTCTCTTTCTATTCTTAAGAATCAACCACATTGCATAACCTAGGGGAAGTTTGTTGAAATCATTATTTTCATAAATTATGAAATGTTGTTATTAGTTATGGATATGGCTCAGATGAGGTTGCCAACTTTAAGAGAAATACAAAAATAAGAAATGTGTTAAAGAATCAATAAGAAGATCATAAATGGAATTACTTTTAAGCATAGGAGGATGGATCCAAGTATGCATCTCCATTTCCTCCCAAACTACAACAGAACCACACTGAAGAGATAAAAGTAAAAACTCAAAAGAACAAAGAACCAAAGAATCCACAGTACATTGGAAATGACTGACCTGGGATCCCTGAGTGGCTCAGCGGTTTAGCACCTGCCTTCACCCCAGGGCGTGATCCTGGAGTCCCAGGATCGAGTCCCACATCAGGCTCCGTGCATGGAGCCTGCTTCTCCCTCTGCCTGTGTCTCTGCCTCTCTCTCTCTCTCTCTCTCTCTCTCTCTCTCTCTCTCTCTCCCTCTGTCTCTTATGAATAAATAAATATTAAAAAAAAAAAAAGGAAATGACTGACCTGTCTGAGAGGCAAAAGCTGGTAACTTCGGTTATGCAAAGTAGAGGAAACAAATAATGTTCTACAAAGTTCCATAAAATACTTGAAAGGCTAATACCTAAGAAAGCACAGGGTAAGAAGTAGAATTGAATCAAGTTTATTACATAAAGGGAGTAAAGTCCACATATATTCTTCCCTGTGCTAAGCAGCTAAACAATAATCCCCCCTCATCCATGTGAAAGCTGAGTCCTTTTGTAGAAACTGGACCAAACAGATTCTAAAATGAGAGACTCTAGGCATTGTTGAGGCAGAGGAAGTTGCCAGTGATAATCGAGATCCAAATCCCAATATTCTCAGTAAGAGATGGAATCTTCTGAGACTGATCCCAAACATTTAAAAGAAAGCTTCCAATGTAAAAGACAGACACTGAAACCAAATATTTTTTTAAACTCTAAATAATAGCAGACTGTCAAAGGAAGATACTGTAACCATAAAACAAGAACAGCATGTTCTAAGAAGGAAAATCAAGAACACAAAAAAATAAGTATTTATAATTAAAAATGGAATCAGGAATTTTAAAAATTAGGAAAAAGAGAGAAAGCTTAGAAAAGAAACTCTCCAAAAGGCAAAACAAGGGGAAGAAAAAAATGATAGTATAAGATGATGGAGCTGTTAAAGAAGTAATACTATAAGAAGTAATATTACTTCCACGAAAAAAAATTAGAGAAGAAGAATTTTTCAAAGACAAAGAATAATGTCTAAGAATGAAAAAAAAAAGGAATATCTTTTTTGTCCATTAAAATTGTACTGTGCATGTGCATGTACTGCTTTGGTAAAATAAAAATCAGAAAAAAATTGTTTACAAGATCACCAATTTAGTGTGCTTTTGTGGCCAATTTTATAGGGCCTGGTTCCCTAACTGGCAAATCTCAGCAATCTCAAAGGTCTGGAGGCAGAAGCTGGGAAAATAGAAAAGACTGGTCAAGCTATTCTTTAATGGGTAAAAAGAAATAAGCAATTTTGGAGGTTAGCAAGAATGCTTCACGAATCACCATTAGGATCCAAATAAAGGGGGAAGAGGGCTGATGAACCAGAGCTAGAAATGGTTTGGGGTGGATGAACAAGAATAACTGAGAGCCTCAAAGAACTACATATAAAAATAAGGCCTGGCCACAACAGTATAACCATGGAACATTAAATGTATAAAGTGAGCTAAATTCTGCTCCTGCATCAACTATGAGGTTATCAGTTCATAAAGTACAGTAATATATACAGGTTAACAGAACATGTGAGTCAATATAGCCATGAGTATCAACAATCGTCTATACACAGGAAAACAATATTAGAATAAATGGAACTTAAGCTACAGATGATTATTACTGACATGGAAATGATACAGGGGAAAGAGAAGTCATTAACTGCTACAACTGAATGGAGTACTTAATAATGGAAGTCAGAAACTACTTCCTAAAGGCTGTAGATGCTTTATTCCTTTTAATTTTGAAAATAAAATTTTGTGTCCTTACCCTCCATTAGTAGAGTCTAATGGAAGACAGTGGAGCTGGGAAAAAAGTGTCATTTCAGAAACAGGTCTATCCAGGCTTGTTCTGCTCCTACCGAATTCTGGAAATTATGTACAAATATAAAGCATGTATTTGTCTACTTTGCTCTTCTAATGGGTTTTACATTATGATACATTCCAAAAGTACCTATGTCACTCCTTGCATTCAGCTTATTTCCGAATTGAACTTTAGACTTCAAAAATATAAATGCAA
Source organism: Vulpes lagopus (assembly GCF_018345385.1). Taxonomy (NCBI): domain Eukaryota; kingdom Metazoa; phylum Chordata; class Mammalia; order Carnivora; family Canidae; genus Vulpes; species Vulpes lagopus. The sequence continues at coordinate 136,081,469 of NC_054827.1, read as the reverse complement.
AAAAGTTCAAATGAAAGGGATGAGCCCCAACCAGACACAGTGATTTTATATAACCTGTCTTTGCATTGCCAAAATTTATTAGTCTGCATCACTTCTTAATTTCTATTTGAAAAACTAAAACATGAGCTTTGAGAATTGAGGGAAATTAAAAAAAAAAAACACTAATCATCCCACATATTTCCTAGTGAAAGACACTAACATGAAAACTGAATTCCAAAAGATGTTATTTTCTATGGGTTTTAATGATGTAATTCTATAGGTCTGTAGCTTGCCAAATAACCCTCTAAGTGAGGTAAAAATATTAAACTCCAATATTTTTTAAAAAAGGAAAGCTAGGAAGAAAAAAAAATATTTGAAATTTTCAGTCTCTTGAGGTAAAAAGATAATTATTTTTGAATTATCATCTCTCCATCCTATTTCTGGAGTCTAAAGATTGTACAAACTCTCAAATTTTAAGTTATTGCCAAGAATTAAATTATATAATCAACCCATAATGTTGCATTTAAAATATACATTAGATCTACAGATATTAAGGGTAATGAATATGGTTTATACATACAGGTGTAATGAATACAATCTGTACATCAGAAAATTTCCTGATTTTGATCACTATGGTACAGTTATTTGAGGGAATGTCCTCCCTTTTTAGAAATACACACTGAGGTAATTAAGGGTAAAAGGGCATAAAGTCCACAACTTTTAAACAATTCTAAAAATATGTGCATATACACACTTACACGTGTGTGTACATATATGCACACATACACAGGAAGAAAGAGGATAAAGTAAATGTAAGGTATTAACATTTGGGAAGTCTGGGTGAAGGGTATATGAGAAATCTTTGCACCATGCTTGCAACTTTTCTGTAAGCCTGAAATTATGTTAACACAATTAAAAAAAAAAAGTTAAAAGAAACTATAGATCACCCTACTCTTTACGTTTTTCTTTATCATATGTAGGGTGGTAATAAAGAAAGAAAATAAGATGATGTGTTTAGCCTCAAAAAGCATCAAGAGAAGAATCACTTAAAAGGCCGAAATCCTGACAGCTTAGTTAGGATCACTGTATTCTGAGAAACTGCCAAATGAAAAGCTCAATCAGCACTGGTAGAAGAAAACAGCACAAAGAATTTCGTGATGGGCCCTGGAAAAAAAAGTTCACAGAGACCCAATCAATGCCTACTGGAAGATGATATATTGAACATCCAGGACCTGAGATCAAATCCTGAGCCTCAGCGTGTACTCTGCACAGTTATATGAAAATCATGAACGGTGGGATACCTGGGTGGCTCAGTCAATTAAGCGTCTGCCTTTGGCTCAGGTCATTGTCCCAGGGTCCTGGGATCCAGCCCCACATTGGGGTGGGGGTGGGGGTCCCCTGCTCAGCAGGGAGTCTGTTTCTCCTTCTCCCTCTGTCCACCCCACACTCAAGCTTTCTCTCTCAAATAAATAAAATCTTAAAAAAAATCATGAAAGGCCCTAATTTTTTTAATGAATATTTATTGTAGATTTCTGAGATCTAAGATAAGGAAAAGTCAAAATGCTAACCAACTGAAGTTATAAAATTATTTCAAAACAATGGGCTCAGATGAAGAGGATAATCCTCAAAGAATAATGCAAAAAAAAAAAAAAAAAAGCACATTTACTGAGTACAGAGATAATTACTGGCACAGTTTAGGAATCCTACCCCTGTCCTCATGAAGTTTGCAGTCCAATCCAAGAGGAGATACGTTTGGAATAATAACCATGGTGGGGGCAGGTGTGTTTTTAGGGGTTAGAAGCATTCATGGAAGGAAGTCATCCTTAGACTAGAATGATAAACAGAAAAGCATGGCTTTTGAAGTAGTAGTTTATGACTGAAAAGACATTAAAGTAGCGAAAAATACATCTGGAGCTACAACTACTCCATAATTCTGGGAAAAGCACTGAGAAACGTCAAGGAAAGAGGAAACTGCCAAAAATCGGCTTGGCCAGAGAACCAGATTACACATGAAGTTAGCAAATAGGAAAAAAAGCCACAAACCCCCAGCAGAGGCCAGGCCCCAGGAGCCTGATGTGACAGGTGTTCAGGAGCTCCTTCCTTCTCGGCAGACAAGTGCGAGTCACTGGAGGGTCTTAAACAAAAGGCGTCAAATGCACAACGCATAAAATAAATATAAATGCAGAATCTAATTATGTAAATTATAATGGGAAACAAATGACAGATCCTTTTAAAAGGTGAGTACAAACTCATTTTCTTTTTTTCTTTTTTTTTTTACAAACTCATTTTCAGTGAGAAATATGGGCTTGAGGGGATTTAGTCCTAAAGCATTATCATCACTATAACCCCTGATTTGCTTTTTTTTTTTTGGTAAGTGGAAATGGGCCAGAGGTCAGACAAGGGAGGCACAGATATTACCTTTGAGGATTTACAGTAACAAAGCTGTGACAGGAAATCTTGGCATTCCTATTCATTTGGGAAACAAGGAAGAGCTGATGTCCGAGTGCATCGGTCTGCTGAGCCCAATTCATATATGCTCTCCTAACTCTGACTTTAAGAACACACTCTGCTACAGAAGTCTTATGGTTAACCAATTCCCAGAAGATGTTCACCAAAAATACAACCTGAGCCATAGAAAGGGTAACTCTCAGGACACAAGCTGTGTGTGTATGGTGGTTGGACTGGCTGGAGGGGTTTATTTATTCTATGTAATCTTGATATTTAGGGAAGAAAAACAGTACTGGAATTTGCTCAAAAACAAGAAAGGACTCCAGAGCTGACCTAATGAAATACTACTATGAAGTGACATGAATACTACTGTTGGGTACACTAAGTGTCAGCTACCATCTATAGGATATGTCTAAACTCAGAGGGTAACTGAAAATCAGAAACAGCTATTTAGACATACCCTTTGCTGCTTCTGCTGCTCCTTATCCCCTCATCATCATATTTCTGTGCCATGTACACTTCTACACATCGTATATACATTAACTCACTGAATCCTCAGAAAAAACCTATTAGGTCAGTTCTATTATACATCCCTCCTGTACCTTGTCCACAGGGACAAAATGGTTAGTGACTTCTCCATGATCACACAAGTACTTAACATCAGAGCTGAGAGGAGAACCCAGGCAGCCAAGATCTAGGAACCTACCCTCTTGACCACTTAACCATGCTGCTTCTCTGCACCTGTTATACATTTGAAGCATGTATGTCCATTTTCAAAACACATTAGAGAGAGTAGAGGTCATAGCTTCTAATACACATGTGCACAGTAAATTCAAGATAGTAAAGGCAAAGTATTATTTGTTAAAACCATGAAGCTGTTTCCTGATGAAGGATTTCCTTAACTAATGGTATTCGGCATTCACTGAAAATAGGAATACACACTAGGAATTCTTTTCATTTAAAATAAATGTGTTTTAGTCTTGAACATTTTTAGACTATATAAGCTAGGCACTGATAGAACACAAGATATTCGAAATTCCTCAATGCTAATTTATGAAATTAAATATAACCAGATGATATAGAGTTTCTAGCAAACGTATCAACCACTTTCTTTTTAAAAATCAAACACCATGTCAACAAATCACGGTAAGACACCAAGGGGATAAAATAAGGTTGAAGGGAGAAAACAGAAAACAAAACCAGGATGCTATTATTCAGCTCTACACTTAGGTTTAACACGAGCTATCAATCTTTCTTTTCATGAACACTAAATTGAGAAGAAAAAAAAAAAAAAAGAAAAATACAGATCAGTCTTCATAACCTGAGGCTAGAAGAACTTCGAATCCTGAAAACCTGAACTGACAATTTGAAGCCTCTTGTAACTCTCTGAAGGACTACATGCATTTTATTCTTTTTTCTTCCTGTTTAATCATTTTGCTCTATGGCTGTCCTGACAAGCACTGACAGAGTGGTACGGTCCAGGTGCTTGCCATTCAGGGGCAAAGGTGACAACCACACTTTCATCTCTAAATCTTTCCAAATAATTCATTTGTTTCCATAAAGCTGGTACTCGGAGGAGTAACACCATTATAGCATCTTGAGAAAGAAAAGATAAAAACAACAAAACAGAACTTGTTTCCTGGTAGTGTGACTTTTTCTTCATTTTTAAGTAGATAATTTCTGAACAAATATTTTGTTTATGTAATTTTTTAATTAGAGTCTAGTTGGCATACAATGTTATATTGCTTTCAGTTGTACAACACACCTTTCAGGCACACACCAGTGATTTGGTAATTCTATACATTGTGCAGTGCTCACCACTGCCACTCTCTGTCACTATACAATATTATTATCTTCCTTATGCTGTAGCTTTCATTCCTAAGACTTAATTATTTCACAATGGAAGCCTGTACTTCTTGATCCCCTTCACCTATTTTGCCCGTCCTCCCCAACACTCCCTCCACTTCAGCAACCATTGGTTTGTTCTCTGTATTTATGGTTTTGTTTCTGGTTTTTTGGTTTATTTGTCCATTTGTTTTGCTTTTTATATTCCACATGTAAGCGAATTCAGTATTTGTCTCTGACTTATTCCACTTAGTATAATACTCTCTAGGTCCATCCATATTGTCCCAAACAGCAAGATACCACTCATTTTTATAGCTGAGTAATATTCCACTGTATGTATACACACCACATCTTCTTTATCTAATCTTCTGGGGATATTTAGTTTGCTTCCATAACTCAGCTACTATAAATAATGCTGCATATACCTTCTTTGAATTTAATGTGTTTGCTTTCTTTGGGTAAATACCCAATAGTGCAATTACCAGATCATACAGTATTCCTATTTTTAATTTTTTGAGGAAACTCCATATTATGTTCCACAGTGGTTGCACTACTTTATATTCCTACCAACAGCACATGAGGGTTCTCCACATCCTGGTCAATGCCAATTTATTGTCTTTTAGATACTTGCCATACTAACAGGTATAAGATGGCTTTGATTTGCACTTCCCTAATGGTTAGTGATGTTGAGCATCTCTTCATGTGTCTGTTGACCCACAAGTATATCTTTCTAGGTAACAAGTCAAAAACAAAATATTAACAAGTCTCTTACACTTTTATACCAGTAATAACTTGATTATTAGAGAAATAGTTACTTATTCAATAAATATTTACACATGACTACTATGTGTTGACACTATATTAGGCACCAAAGATTTGATAATCTTGAATAAACCACCAAATGCTAATGTCTCATTAAGAGAGAGCAAGTGAGCAAGCGAGTGAGGCGCAAATAAACTAATAAAGGAGGGATCATCTTCATGCAATAAATGCTATGCTGGAGTAAGAGTCCCATGAAAGGAAAGAGCTGCCAGTGACAGCAGACTATAGCAGCACTAAACTGATGCCTGAAAAATGAGAAAACGCCAAACTGGGGAAAGTGCCCTTCTGGGAAAAATGAACAACTGTAAAAGTCCAAAAGGGCAGAAAGGAACATGACATGTTGTAGAAATAGAGAAGAAAACAGTGTGACCAGGCCTATGAAGGTAGGGAGGAATAATATGAGATGAAGAGGGGAAGGCATAGGAGGGTCTCTTATGTGACAATAAGGAACAGGGATATATTCTGTTATGGGAAGATGTTGAATATACTCAAACAATGAAAATACAAAATCTGATTTACATTTTTAATGACTATGGAATCTGCTTTTGGAGAATGCTTTGGAAGGAAGCTAGAGTAGCTACTGAGACACAAATCAAGAGGAGTGTTGCATCCCAGGTAGGATGTAATGGTAGCTGGGCTGGGATTATGTTAGTGAAGAGGAAAGCCAACTGATTTAAGACCTATTTTAAGTTCGAAATGATAGAACTTGGTGACAAACTAGGTGAAAAAATGAAGACTATCAAATATTACATTACCAGGAAATTATTTTCCAATGAAATCATTTCTGCTATGCTACATAGCCAAAGTACAAAAGCATATTCATATTACTTAAAACAGGATTCCAAATGAGATAACATCTTCAATTAAATTACAAAGGATGCACCAGTTTCTAATTTTGGAAATGAAATTTAACAACAAAAAATCCATAGTTAACTTGTAAAAGATAAAAGGAAAGAATTAGTTATGAGTTTAAAAACATCAATTTATTCCTCTACTGATTAAGAAAAGCAATCTATTCCAAGGAAATATTAAAACAAACTGTTAAGTCTATAAATATTATAAGCACAGTGTTTTTATTTTGTATTTTATTGTTGCCAAAAAATAAATGAAAGCTTATTTTAAGCTGCAGAGTACTTATGATACTATGAAGTCTCAGAAAGAAAATCTCATATTTCAAACTCCCTATTTCATCTTTCTATAAGAGATTTAAAGGGTGGGTCTAAGATCTCTTCATATTCTAGAAAACTTGTAAACTTATTAACAAGCACATTAACTGCCTATTATTGAATTATTTTAATAATTACTATAGCCAATGCATAGATTATTCAGTTACTCCCCTTGCCACTTCTGACCAACTTCTACCTAAGGGTTAAATACTAAAGAGCAATGGAAGATTGAGAAAATTCTCTATAAAATTTGCCATTTGTTATCAGTTCAAGTACAGACATTTAATAACCAACTGCCGAAAGAACCAAAAACATCTAAATTCAAAATGTCACCCAGTCGTTAACACTTTGACCAAGACAAAAGTGTTACATTAACAATTATAACACAAATCAGACATAAAATTCTGTTTCATGCTGAGCTCCTCCATTTTTCATTATGAGGATTACAATTAATGTACATAAAGTATCTAAAATAACGCTTTATACATAGTACCTGTTCACTAAAGGGTAGCTACTATTTTCTGGAAAATCTAATAAGGTAGGGCTAATTCCAATATAATTCTACTTAGACATATCATTTCTTTGGACATAAAGCATTTATACCAAAGCAATCACTTTAAATGCACAAAGATCAGGATTAACATCTAAAGTGAGTTTTTCATCCTATTGTTCCTTTGATAGAGTAGTAAGGCTGAATTATACCATGTAGGGAATTAATACTGGGCTCCCGAGCCTCTAAACACCCACCACCAATTGGCCTAAACAGCTTAATATTTCTTAAATCCTCTTTGTTCCAGTAAGACAGATCTCATTATATTTTCCTGCCTATATTTCTCAAATTAGTTCATATGTATTTAACAATGAGCATGAGACCTGTGTCTTATTCATTTTTGTAATTCCTAATGCTCAGGACATGCTTGACACAAGGAGCTAGTTGCAGAGATGGATAAATGCCTACCGTGTCTGTTCAGATAATTCCCCAAACCTAAAATACATTGTTAAATTTAATTAATTTCCATCATTTTTTGAAACCATGCCTAAGCTTTATTCTACTTACACACACATAACTTATAATCAGAATAAACTGAACTACTTCATATCCCTTAGTATGCCAATAGAATATGTACTAAAAACTTGTCAGTTCTGCCTATGTGTTGACATTTATCTATATTATCTCCCCAGTAAAGGTGTCTGTCTCTAAGGGAAACTGTCTGAGTTTCACATTTCTTTGGAATAACCCTTAAATCCTGAAACAAGAGTCGGTTGGCCGTAAAGTAGACATCAGTGAATTCTGTTGAGAATTCACACAGCACTCCAACTCAGTGGTAAATCCCTGCTGCAGTGCATGAAATGGTATGTGCGCCTTGAAGCATTTACAAATCCTCAAAAAATATTTCTGTATTATAAAGATCAAATCTAACATCTTAAAGGGAAAAAATCAAAATATAAACATAATTATTTTGATAATGAAAGTTTTATCAGATAACAAAATCAAAAAGAAGCAGAAAAGATACCTTCAAGCAGTTTTTTCTCCGAAGAGAGTTTAGAAGCAGCAGAAGGAGCCTGATACAAAAAGTCACAGAGGAACGTGGATTGGGAGGACTCCTGACTTAATCCACCTTCAGAGTGAATATCATGTTGAGGGAAATCTGAAAAAATTACAGAAATAACATATTTGAAATCTAAAATGTAAATAATTTCCCTTTGGTTATGAATATGTAGGTGAGTTTTTTTGCTAGAAGAAAAGTTACTTCAAATTTTCCACAGAATAGCTATATATTTATTTCATGTTGCTTAGAATTTGCAAATAATCACTTAAGCCATGTTTATTATTCATATATGAAAATCAGATTTAATTTTGATGAAAATGCTTATGTGGGGTTAACTATTTTAATCTTTAATTTATATGATTAAAGAAATATAAAAGATTTATTCCCTAAACATTTTCCTTGAAGTGAAACAAAATATGGTCCTAAGCACCTTCTATCTTTTTAATGATCACCCTTGTCTTCATTCTGATGGTTTTTCTTATTTAAGAAAGAAACATATTTGTACTTTAGTCCTTTCAGGGATATAGCAGAAGAGACCTGGCTAATGAAGGGACAGAGACCGACCTGAGAATTTGTTATGGTAGAGAAATTCCATCTGTAGACTTTGGCCAGCCTTCTTGGCCAGCAGGTAGGGGGTGCTATACACAGGGTCTCCAGTTGCACACATGACATCTGCTCCACTGAACAGCAAAGCCATTGTTTCCAGAACGTCTGGTTTCACTACAGCAGCACACAGAGCCTGGTCGTTAAAAGAAAATACACTTTTTAAAGGGAAGAAAAATACAATTCTAGCTATTAAAATGTGTGAAAATCAGCCAAGCCATTTATAAAATGAAGTTGTATTCCTTTTTTTTTAACCAAGAAAGTTAGTAAGAAGTATGCCCTGAATTAAGTAATAGGCTCAAAAGACCTGCTTTGTATGAATTTAAGTTACAACCTAAGACCTCCAAATTTTAATTCATTGTTCCATTGTTGTGATACTCCAAACCTTCCAACATACCAGAGTTGCTTAGGAAGACATTTTTTATGTTTATGTACCGTGATAATGGCTGGTGCTAAGAAAATGCAAAACATTTAAAAAGTAATAATGAAGTATATCTGTTAAGTGTTTTGTCATATGAATGTTATATGTATGTATTCTTCAGCCTAATCGGGATCTATATCATATTTTAAACTATTGTTGTGCTTCAGGAATTTGAAAGATGAGTGCAACACAAATACAGTATCTTTCCTTTTCTGTGAGGTATGGGTGGGGAGGAGGAATAGCAAGCAGGAGGTAATAAAACAACACTGACTTATGTTATACATCATTGCACAAACACTAGGAATTGCTGGAACCGAACTGTGTTGTTGCTGCTTTTATTGTTACCGTGAAGTAATAAGCTGCCTTCACATCTCTTCTCATCCTCTCTTTCTGCTTCCTCACTTTACTGGCTTCCCATTTGGTTCTAAATCCTGTGATTTCAGCACTCTGATCCTGTCTGTTTTTGTAGCGCTGGACTCACCATTTCATCTCCTTCTTGACCTGGTGCACTTAGATAGATCACTGGTTAATTTACTCTAATGCAACTTCAGAATAATTGCTCATTAAATGTCCCAATAAGCAGCTCAGAGTATACAACCAAGAAATCCCACAATGCATTCACAGTTCCAGACCTGGATGGTCAACTGTTAAAAAATGTCCTAACATTTCCTACCAAGGTCTAGATGACCTACAGAATTTCCTTTGCATCACAATCAAACAGCCTAACCTATGCCTGACTTTATCCTGTTTTGCTAGGTGATCTTAGGCAATCCCTTCACTTCCCTGAGTCTTAGTTTACCTCATCTACAAGATAAGGGTGCTAGAAAAGATACCAGCTAACATTCCATCCACTGTAATAGCCTTTGACTGCCCTCCCATTTAACCGTATTTGTTCATATTCTTTTATCCCCCCACTGCTGTTTTCCTCCACAACACAATGTATTTGCTATGGTGTATTTACCGGACTCTGGCTATTCATGGTCAGTCTCCCTTACTTGACTACCACGCTCATGAATAAAAGAGGCACATTTACGTTTTACTACAACTGTATCCCCAGAACCTAAAAAAGAACTCAGAACTTGTAAGTGTGCAATAAATATCGATCCACTAAGAACACTAAATGGAAAAAGGTTAGTCTCTTCAACAAATGGTGTTGGGAAACTGGATAACAACATACAGAAAAGTGAAATTGGAGCCCTATCTTATACCATTCACAAAAATGTGCTCAAAAAAAATTAAAGACTTAAATATAAGATTGATACCTTAAAAATCCTAGAAGAAAACACAAGGAAAAGCTCCTTGAAATTGGTCTTGACAGTAACTTTTTGGAGATGACACCAAAAGCATAAGCAACAAAAGAAAAAAAATCAATAAGCTGGACTATATCAAACTAAAAAGCTGCTTCACATCTGAAGAAAAAAAAATCAACAAAATGAAAAGGCAAACCTACAGAATAGGAGTAAATATTTGCAAAACATACATTAGATAAGAAGGAGTTTATAACCAAAATATATAAAGAACTTGGGGAAACTGGGTGGCTCAGTTGGTTAAGCATCTGCCTTCAGCTCAGATCATGATCCCAGGGCCCTGGGATGAAGCCCTGCATTGGGCTCCCCATTCAGCACAGAGTCTGTTTCTCCTTCTACTTTCACCTCTCCCCCACTCATGCTCACTGCCCCTCATTCTCTCTCAAATAAACAAAACCTTAATATATATATATATATATATATATACATATATATATACATATATATATACATATATATATATATACACACATATATATATATCTCACAAGCCCCAAAAGTAGCCAATTAAAAAGTGAGCAGAGAAACTGAAGACACGTTTTTCCAAGAACACATCCAAATGATCAACAGTTACATGAAAAATGTTCAACATTATTAATCAAGGAAATGCAAATCAAATCACAATAAGTTACTATGTCACACCTATTGAAATATTAGATATGCAAATCTCACGTCTATTAGAACATTATTCATAATAGCCAATATATGGAAGCAACCTAAGAATCATCAACAGATGAGTGAATAAGGACAATATGGTATACATACATACACACACACACACACACACACACACACACACAAATATTATTCAGCCATGAGGAAGAAGGAAATCCCGCCATTTGGGACATGGATGGAACCTGAAGGATAATGTTCAATGAGATTAGCCAGACAGAGAAAGACAAATATTATATATCACTTATATGTAAAATCTAAAAAAGCCATACTCATAGGAACACAGATTATAATGTGGTTACCAAGGGGTGTGGGGGGATGGGTGTGAGATGTTGTTTAAGAGTACAAACTTGCAACTAGAAGATAAATACGTTCTGGAGATCTAATGAACACCATATTGGCTATAATCAATAATACTATATTATTTACCTCAATATTGCTACAGGACTAGACCTCAAATGTTCTCACTACAAAACAGAAATGATAATTATGTGATGTAATACAGGTGTCAGCTACAGTGGCAATCATACTGAAATACATAAATCAACAGTACCAAATCAACAGGTTGAATAAACTCATACAACATTGTATGTAAATTGTATCTCAATTAAAAATGTCTAGTCAATAAAACACATTTTTTGTAAGAATTATTTGCTGACATTAAGAGTACTATTTTTAAGAAGCCCACTGCAGAAATAAATTTCAATGGGTAGATTTCTCTATAATATTCTTAGAAGAATTCAATTGCTAGTAATTAATGTAAAACATATCTAATAGAAACTGTGTGGTGTGGCAGACAGGACTTTATTTGGGGACATCAATATACTTACCAGTAAGATACCCATAACTATCAGAAAGAAAGAAACCATTTGAGGAAAATATGCCTTAGTTCTCTAACTTCACCAGTTATTCCCCCAAATCCACAGCTTAGTAATTATATACTTCTTTATTATGGACCTCTAGTGCACAGAAGTAATCATATCCTTGGTTTACAATACCTGTTGTTACTATACCATGTACATCTCATATACTGGTCAATATTAATAATGTAATCAGCACCAATGAAACCGCCACCCAAAACAAAACTAAATGTCTTAGTAATAACCTATATAAATATATAGTTCCCAGGCCCCTCCCCCATACCATCTCCCCTTAGCTGCCCATTCTGAATCCTTCATATTTTGTGTACCATTGCTTTAACATCAACTGGTAACTTTATTAACACCAAAGATGTATAAATACTAAAAACTTAGTTTAGGGGAACTAATCCAATAGAAATGTAAATCAATTGTATGATCTCGTAATTTCTACAGAAGTATGAAAAAGGCCTTTATCTGTTGACGTTCCATAATGTTCAGTATCATGCCACCTACCTGAGGATTTTTAATCATAAGTACTGCCACTAAAAGCATACTAAAAAACCAAGAACCATGAAAGACCATATTCTCTAAGCATAGAAACAACAGGCACATAAAAGTACATGTATTAAATATCTCTACATGGATGAGCCTCATAACACATAAGAAACTGAAGCAGCAATTTCAAAAATGAAAAGGGGCAGGATGCTTAACATATCCTCTGCCAAAAAAGTGAAGAACAAGTGGGCAGCATAAAACAGGTACCAGAAGGTCTGGAATCATTCAGGGAAAGGTAAATAACAGGGTCAACAGCACCAAGCAAACAATTGCTTGTAACAATACACTGAGTAAATGGTGTTTATTTTGGTGACACATGTCAGCAATGTACAAGCTGAAGTTATGTTTAGTGTCCTGTCCCTATAATAAGGAAAGTTGCCACAGTTTCCAGAATATTGGAGTAAGTTAGCCAGAACCTCATGTTATGGACAAATAATTTATTCACTACTGATCATGAATTCTTAAGTGAAACAGTGATAAAATCAATAGTACAATCTCACAAATGGAAATAAAATAACAGTAAACAATACTTATAGCAGATAGTAAAGGACTTTTTAAAATTCTTTCAAAATCCTTGACCCATGTTTTAAAAGACATCAAGACCCATGTCTACTGTTATATATTTTCTGATACCTTGTTTAATTCTTCTTTGGTGAGAGATGCCAATAGGGTCTTTCTGAATCTTCCTTCTTTGTACTTCTGAGTGATGAAGTTTTTTCTCTTCTCTACAGGTGAGTCCATGTGTAATTCTTCGTCTTTTTGAAGATTACCAGCCCAAAAGTCATTTGCTCTTTTGTTTCCAATGACAATAAAGAGCTGAATTGTCAGAAAGTTATAAAACAATATCAATTTATAAAATGTACTTGAATTTGCAAAAACCTGACTCACAAATTAAAATTTAACTTAGAGGGCGTCTGGGTGGCTAATTCAGTTAAGCATCAGACTCACAATGTCAGGGTCATGAGATCAAGCCCTGCATAGGCATCACACTGAGCACAGAATTTGCTTAAGATTCTCTCTCCCTCGGCCCCTCCTATCTCCACGTGCATACTCTCCCCCTGTCCAAAATATAACTTAGTATAAAGTATGCAAAAACACATGAAAAACTCACATCTTTCAGGAAGATGGAGTATGAAAGCAGATATTATTTCTATTTTAAATACAGCCTCATTGCTTTTAGTAACAGTACAAGATTAGCTAGAAAGAAATTGTAAGTAACCCAAATTGCAGCAAAAGCTTTATTTTTTGAGGCTCACAAGTAGGCGGGGTAATGTGGTTACTGAAATCCAAGAAGAAAATGGAATCAGGAGACAGAAAGTCAGATATGAGCACAGTTAATGACAGAGCATGGCCAAGAGAAAGAATAGAAAAATTTGCCCAAATGTTTTCATTCACTTTTCTAATATTTTATCCATACTGGGTTAAAAAGAAAAAAATTCCGACTTTAAAAAAAAGAGACTGCTGTCAACCCTTTTAAAGTAGTTATTGCTATTAAATTCCTTGTACCTTTTATTTTAAAAATAACTCTTTCATTTAAGAAGCATTCTAAAAGTTGAAGTAGAAAGCTACTACTATCAAACAAGCTATAAGCCATTTTTATGGTGTGGTAAGAACTTTATCACAGAGCTTCTTTTTTTTTTTTTTTAAAGATTTTATTTATTTATTCATGAGAGACTCAGAGAGAGAGAGAGAGAGAGAGAGAGAGAGAGAGAGGCAGAAACACAGGCAGAGGGAGAAGCTGACTCCATGCAGGGAGCCTGACGTGGGACTCGATCCTGGGTCTCCAGGATCAGGCCCTGGGCCGAAGGCGGCGCTAAACCACTAAGCCACCTGGGCTGCCCCATCAAAGAGCTTCTAAAGTAATTCATGCCACCCCACTACTAATGACCAACTGATCCCTAGTAACCACACCCACAGTTAGGTTGGGCTTACCTCAATGAGTTCATTGCTCCAAATGCTGGCATCCATTTTTAGACTTCTAACCTTGGAATCTTTTGGTCCTAAAGATCTATGTTGTCCTAAAGTTAAGATACAATTGCATTTATATTTCAGTTTTTATGTAAATGTATTTAATCTTTTTAAAAAAATGTGTATCTATGCATACATGCATGTGTGTATGTATATATCTTTTCAACTTAACACATACCAATGTCTACTTTCCTTAATGCAATAGCATTAAGGGTAGTAGTGATAATTATACAGAAATCCCAACCACAATGAAGATAATAGTAATCATCTTCATCACTGCCCTGTGCTGGTATAAAACTAGTTTTAAAACTATATATGTGTAAAAAAAGGAAAAAACTATATGTGTGTGTGTGTGTGTGTACACATATGTATGTGTGTACATTCATCACTTGCAAATTAACTAGCAATTATAGGTTACTGAAAACCTTTTATAACAGGTATGTTTAAATTACATGTATGTAAACACAGATTTCCTTTACTCCTAAAAAAATCTAGCAACAACTCTAATAAACATGTATCTAAAAATATGTAGTGGATTCTTTATTCTACTCTTATTCCTGAGAGTAAGAGCCCAGCATTCTATTAGCATTGATTCAATTATGCTATATAAATCATTATTCAGTCATTACTGGGCACCCAGGAGTGTGTCTGATGCTCTTTCTAAGCCAGGAAGGGCAAAGGTGTTCAAGACATTGTCCTGATGTAATGAACACTGGGTATTATTACATAAGACTGATGAATCACTGACATCTAGCTCTGAAACCAATAATAATACATTGTGTTAACTGATTTTAAATTTTAAAAGTGGAAGAAAAAAAAGACATTGTCCTTATCTTAAGGACTTTCTGCCTAGAAACATAAAACTTCATTCCTCTCTCTACATTGAGTAAAAAGGGCCGTTCCTCTTTTCTTTAAAATGGCAACTACTCAGAGCACAAAGTCTTAAAGTCCCAATGGCAGAAATATGCATAGGTTTGTATTTATAAAGACCAACTAAGGACAACACTGAAAGAGATCAAACTCATAAAACAGGCAAAAGAACTGGAAAGAACCTCTGGAGTACTGGAGGCAAAAAAACAAAACAAAACAAAACAAAAAGATAGAATCTGAGTTGAGGCAGCAGGAGGAGAAACAAAAGGGAGGGTAGATTTAGAAATCCTGAGATGATAAAAAAGAATGCTGGGACTTGGTGGGCTCTAAGGAAAGGGAGAGAGAGGGTCAAGAGACTCTCCAGTTTTAGGCTTGAATATAAGGTAGACAGTACTGCCTCTGACCAAGATGTGGAATAAATGAAAATGTTCAGTTTTATGTAATGAACTGGGCAGCAATGAGAGCTCCTTTTTTCACATGCTATTTTTGATGTGTCTTAGGCAAATCCAAGAAGGGAGTCCAGTAGGTAGACCTAAGGGTATGGTGCCCTACAGGATGAGAATCATCCACTTACAAGTGAGTACTGAACTTAAATGATAAATAACATCAACCAGGATGGGATGTAACCCAAAAGAACACACATATCTCAGGACCAGGCAACGGAAAAGTAACCTGAAAATGGATGACCAGAATATTAAGAACACACAAAGAGAAAACAGTATCTTGGAAGTTAAGGGAGGATGGGAAGTCAGAGAGAAACACTGGTCAAATGCTGCAGTGCCAAATACTGCAGAGAAAACAATAAAGATAGAACAGACTACACAGAAACAGAGAGGTAAAATACATCGGTATGCATGACAAAAATACTTTCTACCAGACTAAAGAGAAGAGAAAACTGACCACAGGCTGAAGAAAAACTAGGAAGTTAAAGAAATAAAGGAAATCTGTGCAGAATTCTACTCTTGAAAGTACCCTGTCTGTGAAGGCAAAAGAGACAGAAATGATACACATTCAGGGGAATGGAAAGTTTTCAGGAAGCTAGTGTCAACACGACAGACTTACATAAGTATATGTACTGAAATAAAAGAAACCATGGTCGGACAATTACAGAGAGGGAATAAGTGATGGGGGTGAGGATCCTAAGAAGAGAAGAAAGAAGCGTGGACATGAGTAGAAAAAACAGCCTTGGACAACACAAAGGCTCTCTTCCAATGAGACTGAAGAGGAAAAAAGGTTGGGCAAAAATACAAAGTAGAGAGGGATTAGCTGATGCTTTTCCTTGTTGCTACTGATGTTAATTAGCTCCTGAGAAAATCTATCTCAGTGTGGTAAGACCTGTAGAAGCACAGAACTCTTCAAAAGTATTAAGGGCTTGAAGCAACTGTCCTAGTCTCTGCTTTGTTCTAGCTGAAGAAGTAACCCTCCTCCATATTCTCTCAAAGAAACCTGTACTCAACTCTGGTCTTGTCTTTATCATACTCTACTATAATTAGTATTAATTTATTTACCTATGGAGGATATATCAACCTCATACATTTTTTTTTAATTCCCAGGAGCAGCACAGTACCTGGTAGAGCTAGGAAGATGAAGTGAAGTTTAGGATGTAGCTAACTTTCTCCAAGAACTCTATGACCACACACCTAAGCTGGAGTCCATGCCCTCCTCCACTCACTCAAAAAACTGTGAACCCATAAATACACTGAGCTGTCAGATGGTCTGTAAGCCATAAAGTCACAACAAGATAACCAGTCACAGTAGTGGTTACTTTCAGAAACTCCAATACTCTTTGGAAATGCTTCTAGATAAAATTTCTCATTAAGAGATACCAGGACTGGTGCACCAAGTTTGGGCTCACCAAGTTTCATATCTAGGGCTCAGAATGCCCTAGATATGAAATATACATCTTACAAAATATGATTGGGAAAAGTGGGCAAAACATCCAAAGATGCAAGCGTGTTCACGGTGCATTCTGAAACACACTCACCTTAAAATCTAAAAATGTCAACACTGTCTTTTTAAAATCCACACATGGACCAGTAGGCGCACAAAATGATTACGTGCTTAAAAATCAATTTTTACATCTAAGTCATGCATAAGAGAAGCTTAGAACTAGAAGATATTTCTAAATTCAATTTAAATGTAATAAGCCTTCCCTGTTTTTATTTTTCACAATTGTTAGCTGGGACACATTATGTACGACAATAAAGAGCATTCTGTGACAATCTGCCACCAAACAGTGATGAGCATAACTTATCACTAATTACCTGCACACTTCTTACAGATGACAACACAGAGATTGATGGATGCCCAGTCAGGATCCGGGGCTTTACAATCGGCACAGCTCCTGTTGGACTCATTGAACCAAATCTTCTCAGCTACCTCATAATCAGAGAGAGTTTCTGCTATCGATTGCTGCACAGCTTCAATCCACTCTTGTTTCTCTTTTTCAGACTCGGCTGTAAAGCTGAAACAATTAATGTTTCTGCATTATCGATCTCCCTTGTAAAGGCCAATTAAGCAGTATGTTCAGTTTGCATATTCATTTCACTCACAAATTAAACAGCAGCTGAAAAATATGCCTTCCAGGCAGCTGAATAGTCTTTTCTGTTAAAAATCATCTAATTTAAAAATCTATTTTTTCCTTCTACATCTCACATTGCTTATGAATTTGTTTACATATCTTGAATATGTACATGAACAAAATTAACATGCACATTTTTCTGACCTGGATATAGAAAAGTGCCTTGTTAGGTCAAGAGCTTAAATGAGAGGCCATGTTTCCTAAGCAGTGGTTATATAATAATCAATGAGACTGGCTGAGTTTCAGAACTATTGGATTATTTTGCCAAGAAAGTAAGCCATGATAGCCTGAAACTAAATTATCAAAAACACCCACCAGAAATTTTGATTTTTTTTTCAGTCTTAAAAATAGATTTTCTTTTTTAATTAGAAGAATGTCCAGATGGCTTTAAGAAACTGAGAAATCAAAAAAGTTTCAAGTGATTACTATTCTAACGGAATTCTAACTCACTTTTAGCCATGTTCTGATTTATCCTAATTCTTAGTGTTTATTGGATATCTGAGTAAAGGGATAAAACATTAAACATGGGTTCAGTCCAAGAAATGCTTATCAAGTACCTATGATGTGCCAGGAATGTGCTACGGTGCTCCAAACTTGGCCAATGACCCACAAAACGTTTCACATTAAAATTTTCTCTTCTGAAGAGGAAAATGTTTTGAAACATTATGAAAATAACAGATGATTAATATATTCCAAATAATCCATAAGGAAACTGAGTGGCTTACATGGATATTTTTAAGCACTTTATGTTCCATCATCAGTATATAATATTCATAAACTTATTAGTGGTTTCTACTTTTACATAGAGATTGGTCACAGCCAATATGGCGGAATGGCCTTTGGGCATAGGTTACTGGTACACAGAATCTAAAACCCTTGGAGGGCCCTAAGTGATAAGTGTCTTCTGTATGCTTGTGAGATAATTCATGGCTGGTGGCCTAAACAGCTTCAGGATGGCAGCTGGCCACCAGGTAGACCAACATGTGATCAGAGGCTTGGAATGTTCAGCCCCACCCCCTGACCTCTGTGATGGGAGAGGTGCTAGCAATTGAGTTAATCACCAATGACCAAGGGTTTAATACATCATGCCTAAAACATGAAACCCCTCTAATAACCCTTGAACAGTAGGGTTCAGAAAGCTTCTGGGTTGATGAACACACTGAGGTGCTGAGAGGACGATGTATCCAGAGAAGGCAAGGAAGCTCTGTACCCTGCACTGTGCAGCTCTCCCATTTGGATGTTGCTGTGATACATTCTTTGCAATAAGCTGGTAATAATAATTAAACTGTCCTCCTGATTTCTGTGAGCCATTCTCACAAATTACTGAACCTGGGTGAGTAGGGTAAGTCATGGGAGTCCCAATTGGCAGTCAAGTTAGAAAGAAGCAAGATGAGGACCTAACACTTGTGACTGGAGTATAAGGTGAGGGCAGCTTTGTGGCACTGAGCCCTTAAACTTGTGGGGTCTAGTGCGCACTCTGAGTAGCCACTGTCAGAATAGCCAATGGAATTGGGGCTGAATTGCAGGACACCCACGTGGTATCTGGAGACATGGAGATTGGCTGGTGTGAGGAAAAAGCCCACCACATATTGTGTGTCAGAAGTACTGTGAGTAAAAATAGCGCAACCAATGTCTACCTTTTCAGTTGAGGCTTGAATCTGCATATGTAAAAATAAAGTTTGTTATTCTTTTAGGTGATTATTTTTTTCCCCAAAATATGAGCCAGCAGACACATTCTGACAGATAAAATGAGTACCAGACTGGGGAGTATTTTCGAAATTGCCAAGTAATCGTAGTCCTTTAAAGACCTCTGACAATTGCCTCTGACCTGCCTACTACCCCGTGATATGTTGATTGTTTGTAACAAATGAATTAATGTGGTTGAACACACAGATATCAACTTACGCCTCTTCGGTGTACCAAAGCTATGGCGTTATTATAGATTATTAAAACATATTAGGAACTTTAAGTTTTCTTTTTCATTCTCATATGAAGTGATTACTAGATTATCATAAATACAAAATATAAAAAAAAAAAATACAAAATATATAATGAAATGTTAAAATATTTGATCTGCAAGTGCTGAGATCCAACAGCATCATTTTGACCAGGAGTTCCTTCTAGGAAATCATTATGGAGCAATTGTAATCAGGGATTGATTTTAAAGGAGGATTGCATTTGATTAGGCTAAAAGAAGGTAAACAAAAATACAGCTTAAAGACAATGTAGTATTCTTTATTCCTTCAAAATGTGAAAGAATTTTTCACATATTTGTTGATAAAATACCAATATATTTGTCACAGCTACTAAGACAAAAAGGAATTAAGAAAAGAAAGGACTCAAATCTCATGAAATTAGTATCTATAGCAGGTTGTGTGCTAAATTCCCGTCACTTTTACAAGGTGTTTTTACATACTGGCTAATAAATTAAACAATATGGAAAACAAACATGATTTTATTATGTGATCCATAAGAAATAAAATCACCACTAACAATCTAACAGTAGATCACCCCACTTGACGGGATGAGCACTGGGTGTTTTTCTGTATGTTGGTAAATTGAACACCAATAAAAATTAATTAAAAAATAAATAAATAAATAAATAAAAGTAGATCACCCAAGCTCAGAATAACACAAGCACAAATGTTTAACACAAACACAAATGTTCAGAATAACACAAACACAAATGTTTAAATATCGCTTACCTAAAACTCCGATAGGGGGTGATTATTTCAAAAGACTGTTTTACAGTTCGGTCCACTTGCTTTACATTTGCTACATTCATAGGAATTATGGTAATACCAAGTCCACTTTTAAAATCCTAGTTGGAAGAAAAACATAAAAACATTTTAAAGGGGATGCCTGGGTAGCTCAGTCAGTTAAGCATCTGCCTTTGGCTTAGGTCATGATCTCAGGGTCCTGGGATGGAGCTCCACTTTGAATTCCTGCTTAGTAGGGGAGTCTGCTTCTCCCTCTCCCTCTGTCCCTCCCTTTGCTTGTGCTCTTTCTCTCACTATCTTTCTCTCTCTTAAATAAATGAATAAAACTTTTTAAAAAAGATTATAAAGAAACAAAACGATGGATTCAGAAATTACAATGATATCCTCTAAAATCCAAAGTACAATTATATTCTATTAAATTGTACTACACATATACATGTAGAATGAAATAAGTCATTAAAAATGGATTGACAATGGTTTTCTTATTTGGGTAGGGACTCTCAATGCATGCTAACCCAGTGTCATTCTAAGCTGGACAGTTGGGCTAATAATCAAGTATACACTTCTTTCACATGAAATGTTAGGTTGACTAGGACATAGATCATGAACTATATATATACTTGGTTTTCAAAGTTAGGCATTTTTTCATCTTTATCTCTTCAGTAAAGGAAACTAACAGTAACTAGCCCTTACCATGTGCCCAAAATTTCTAAGCAGGGGAGTCAAATGACACTGTTTGGCTGTTATAATTACTCAAAATGAAGAGGGAATTGAGGCCCAAAAAGATTAAAGTCACATGGAAAGCACAACTAGTTGTACGTGGCAGAAAGTGACTGAAACCCAAGCTGACAGTTTTACACTGTGATGTTACCTCTGCTCTGTCACAGTATTTTTTTTCATTTACTCTAAAAAAAAAAAGCAGTACAGATTTTGCCATTTTATCTCATTTCCAGTATTTTCTTACTTTCCTCTTCCTTCAATTAAATTCTTACACTCCTTCAATGCTATTTTGGCATGAAAAATTGCCCCGTGTTCAATACCTACAGCCCCTAGGTTCAGTTTGTCCCACCAAAATTAAAAATTGTTCAAAAGGCTACAAGGTCTGCCTTCTAAAAGCATTAAAGTTTGAAATATTATCTAATCATAAGGGCTTGGGAATTTGACTTATCAAACAATCTCAACACTTAAAAAACATAATTATTCTCC
The DNA here is from genome assembly GCF_018345385.1 of Vulpes lagopus. NCBI lineage: Eukaryota > Metazoa > Chordata > Mammalia > Carnivora > Canidae > Vulpes > Vulpes lagopus. Next base: position 136,059,896 of record NC_054827.1, on the reverse strand, counting down.
ATTTCAAAAGATTAATTTATCCATGTAAACAGGTTCAGATTAAATGTGCTCTGAATTTCTGAATTCAATTTGACTAGAAAAAGTAGTCATATTAAAGACATACTACAAAAAAATACTGGTACATTTTCAATAAGAATACTCCTGGCAGAGGCTGCAGAAGTTCACAGGCCGCCTTCTCTCTACAGGCTAAAAGGAAAAGTGCTATTTTCCTATCTCCCTTGCAAGCCAAGAGGGGTCATATGTCTTAGTTTTGGTCAATAAAATATACAAAATTCCTGGGATGGGGGGGTACAAATCTTGGAAGAAGAAAGACTTTTACCCTCACCATTCCATCTTCTTCGAAAATAACATCTAGAGGCACAGAAGCTGTTAGAATCCTTGAGATGAAAAGCCTAAGGACAAATTCTTGTTCCTAAGGATGCCAGAGCGAGAAAAAAAATAGGAAGAACCTTGTTCCCTAGTGGCATCAGCTCTCTGCTGCCTACACCAAGAGATTTGTTTAAACAAAGAAATCCCTTCTATTTAAGTCATCTTTCAGGTTCTTGTCATTTGATTCTAAAGCATTCCTGACTAATAAGTCAAATAAAATGATATTATAACAAATTTCTCCCACTTGTAAAAGTATGCAGAGTTTTCATTCATAAGTTGCAGAAAAGCCTCTCTTCATTTTTTTAACATACAATGTTTAGTTAGAATAAGGAAATGACACATTTATAAAACATTTCATCAATTTTTTTGATGAAAGTACAAATAGCTTGTTCTGTTAGGAAAAACAAGCCAGAAATTTAGAGCCAATAATATAAAAGAGAAGATGCACAGACATGCTAAGTGTTACAAAATAATTAGAATGTAATATACTTCCACTTTGTATGGCAAACTCATCTAAAAATCAGTACTTAATGTGATCTATATTGACAAAAAGAATCAAATAGGTTCAGTGTTATACTTACTACGATTAAAAACAAAAATTCTCAATTGTCCATACCAGTGTTTTGGCTGGATAACAACTGTTGGAGAAACTTCCAACACAAGAGACTAGAAATTCAAACTCTCTTTTGTAAATGAAGAAATGAAGTAGGAGTAGCAAGGTAAAAAAATTTTTGTGTTTTTTTTTTTTAAAGTATAGTTTCACATACAATGTTACATTAGTTTTAAATGTGCAAGCATGGTGATTCCACAATTCTATAAATTGTGTTATGCTCACAAGTGTAGCTACCATATGTCAGGCAAGGTAGGATATTTTTTTTTAAAGATTTTATTTATTTATTCATGAGAGACACAGAGAGAGAGAGAGGGGGAAAGACACAGGCAGAGGGAGAAGCAGGCTCCATGCAAGGAGGCCACTGTGGGACTCGATCCGGGGTCTCCAGGATCACACCCTGGGCTGCAGGCGGCGCTAAACCGCTGCGCCACCAGGGCTGCCCAAGGTGGGATATTTTGAAAACAGTTTTCTGATGGCCCAACTTGGTACAGGAGTAACTCTAGATAGACTGCATGTCCTTCAAACATTTCTCCATAATAAAGAACTGACAAGAACTGGATGTGCAGCACTGTTATATTTTTTGCCAAGTTATACGTCTTTGATGAGGGCCTGGCTTGCAGGTAGTGTGTGTTAGGAAGGGCAGAGATACATACTCAAACCATCAGACTAGCAGATGGCAAGAGTGACAAGGTTTTTATAGAAGCTGATGAGCCTCATCCAGGCTCCAGCCTGAATTGGTGGCCTCTCATTTCTACAGGCAAGTTGTGAAGTATCTACATGTAAAACTGCAATTTCTGTTTAAAAAAAAAAAATAAGTGAGGGTCAGCTCCAGACCCCAAATTTCTTCCAAGCAAGGCAAAAACAATTTTTTAGCCTGGAAGAAAATTGTAACCCATTTATCAGCTGCTGGCCATGGCCATATGGTTTTGAGTAATTAGAGTATCCACTGAATTCACCGCACAAATGGACTGTAAAATGTACAGCAGAGTAACGAAATAAATGTCAGTGCTCTTGAGTACTATTAAGTATGAAACAACTGCGTTTCTTATTAAAAATATTTGTGATGACATTAAGCCACTTTTTCAGACTGTATTTAGAACATATTAAGAATATATCTAATTCCTCAATGCTCCCTCTGATCCTGAGATTCTTATGCCCTGAATTGGAAAGCAGAGTTTAGGAATCTTCAGTTAAAAAGTAAGACTACAACCTATGATTCTCATATGCAGCCAATGTTGAGAAAAACTTATTTAGACAGCAAAACCAGCTGTAGAATCTAGACAGGATGTGTCTGCAATATTTAAATATCAGGGTATCAACAGTTTCTTCTGCCTTCTGTAGAGCAAAAGGGAAAAAAAAAGCATGCAATGATTATACAGAAATCATTGGAAATCATTAAGACTACTGTTGAAAAATACTCTGGCCAGAACACAGTGACACATTGGATTTTCAAGATCCTATTTCTCCTGGGTTCCCACCCCCGTGTTAACGTTTAGGCTTTAAAAGTATCGGTCTTCATTAACCATATACAGTGCACTCCATAATTGGTTTAATATCTATTTGTGTCATGCTCTGAAGCTTACAGAAAGCCATGAACTCTCATTTGATCTTGTAAATTATTCTGTGAAGAAGGCAGAGCAGATACAGCCATCTGTATTTTAAAATGGGAAAATTCATCCTGGCAAAACAATGTTTATTAAGTACTTAGTGAGTGCCAGAAACAGTGGTAAACTCTGGATCCTTATAAGAGCATACGACAGGGTACCCACCTTTGGGAAGCTTCTAGTCTAAGGAGGAAATGAGAGAGAACTGTAGTAAGTGCATAGCTGTAAGCACTGAATCCAGCCAGTCCCTGAAAAAAGAGAGCTGTGTACCCATGAGACTTTCCAAAGGAGGTGAAACTTGACCAGATCATTGACGAAAGCCAGACCAGCTTGATCAGGTGTATTTCTCCTTCTTCAATTCACCCATTTGCACAATGGGGAGAAGAGTAGTACCTACACTTCCTCAGTGTGGGGAAGATCAAATCAAAACATTGCATACGCTTAGAAGAATGCCAGGGACCCAGCAAGTGCTATATAGTTCTACAGTTAGCTATTGTTATCATTATTATTAGTTTCTACCTCTTGAATTTGAGACCAGCTGAACATATTACCCATGAAAAAGTTAGTTACAAGAAAACACATACCTAAGATAACTAGCAAGCATATATAATTTTTTTTAAATGAGGTGGAAGAAAATGACCCTTTAACAACAATCTGATTTCAATAATATTCTCATTTTGAAAAACAGGCCCAAGTCAGGGACAAGCCACACTTTCAACACTTAAAATACTATAAACTGAGAGAAAAAAAACAGGAGCATGAGAATTCAGTGGGTAGAGTATTACTAAAGAGAGCAAAAAGCTAAGAACAGATTCTGGACTAAACTATATTCTACATTTAATTTGCTGTCATAGAATGTGGGATCTCAAAAAAGCATGAATCGCACCACCAGTACTACTATAACAATGGCAATGCTTGGCGAACTGATCTGGACACCTGCAAAGTGTCCATGAGCCACGACCACGTGGGCACTGGGAGTCAGGGACAATCCTAACTGAGCCATTTACTGGCTGTGTGACTACTGCCAAGTTATTTACTTAATCTAGAACCCAAAAATTCCTCATTTATGAAAACACAGTAATATCTCCCTTATACAGCACTGTTATAAAAATTGAGCGTAATATAAATTAAGGGTATAATACAGATAATTCTTTCATTTGTGAGTTCTAAGCCCAGAATTTGTCTTCAATAAAAGTATCTCCATATTATTTATATAATCATTCAAAGTATTCTCAACCACTGATGCTATATTATATACTCAGTTTAGAATGAATGGTAAATATTTGCCAAGATACTGAAATGGGTTCTTTGTATGAATTTGTAGCAACAGAACCTGATTAAAAACTACATTTTAAAATTACATAGTGAAAAAGGAAAATAAAAGTCGGATTCCTAAATGGAAAAATTAAAGAAGGGTTTGTTAACCCCAAATTTCCTGAAATCTCAAAGCTATTTTTGGAAAATACTGGATGCCAGGTTTCCATGCCAGAAATTTAAGAACTTGGTACTTACACATTTGTTGAAAACAGATGTGGCATTGTATGACATTGGCACCACATTTCCGGGGAAACACCAGATGCAGAGTTTGGCCAGATACAGAACCCAGAGAATTTGAGGCCACCACCTACATCCTGCTGCTTCTTTCTGTGCCTCTCAACCCATAGCCCTATGAGGTCTATTTAAATTCTATTAGAGTTTCATTCCCGTGCCAGACACCGGGAACATTATGTAGGGGGAACGAGGGGGAATGAGTCTCTTGTTATACCCTGATTTGAAAATGTTTAATCAAGTGAATTTATATAGTTAAATCCTCAATGCCACAATTATCATTAAATGGATACACAGAACCACCAAGCAAGACATCTGGTTGTAATGAATTCACTAATACTAACATGATCCTGAAAAAAACTCATCACAAAAAGATGGGAGACTGGCTGTCAGGACAATCTAACAAATGGAAACCAAAGCCAATTATCTTAAATGTGCTTCACAACCATTTGCAGAAACTTCATTCAAATAGCAAAACCATGTATATAACACTACATATACTTCAGTGCATGTTCATATTTTATTATCTCATTTAAAATTTTAAGTATTGGCTTATATACTACTTCTACATCATGTCAAGATAAATATATTTATAAAATAATTATTTTCTAGGATATAGAAAATCCTAAGCTTTGAGATAAAAAGCAGTTTAATTACAATAAAATTTCTACACAAAAAATTAACTGAAGAATGAAAAGTAAGCAATAGCTCAGAGAAGCAGTTACAGAAAATGACCTGATGATTATCTTTACTATATGAAAGGCTAAAAGAAATTGTCAGAAAAGACAATAAAATCCCAATAAGTCAATGGAGAAAGAAAATCAAGAGACAATTCACAAAAAAGAGAATAACTTAAAAACAAAATTTGGGGGGATCCCTGGGTGGCTCAGCGGTTGAGCGCGCCTGCCTTCTGCCCAAGGCATGATCCTGGAGTCCTGGGGATTGAGTCCCACATCGGGCTCCCTATGTGGAGCTCTGCCTGTGTCTCTGCTTCTCTCTATATATCTCTCATGAGTGAATAAATAAAATATTTTTAAAAATTTTTAAAATAATACTCTAGAGTCAAAAAAGCTAGAAATGACCATTCATTCAACAAGCTCATTTTGAAAAACGTTTATGGAGTGTGAGCTACCAGCCATAAACTCCTGAAGACGTGTCAGTGAAAAAAGTAAATAATCACATTGTTAATTTGAGAACATAAAAATTATAACACGTTTCAAGTTAAAATGAAACTGCCACCTAACTCATGTAGCTAACAACATTTAAAATGTAAACAATTCTTTAGAAAAAGGTCATAAAAATCCATGCCAAAAAAAAATCAAAAAGGAAGAAAAGGGTACACACAGAAATCTACCAAAAATCTCATTTATTTATCATGATGTAGCATACCTACACTGGAAGGTGAGATCCTAAAGAGCAGGCATTTTCTGGTTACTGCTGTACCCCTAGAGCCTAGAGCAGGGCCCAGAAATGAGGAGGTATCCAATGAAAATCCATCTTGTATGGATGATTACAGAAACATAGAGAACTGTATGTAGTATAACCTATACAAACTGAAACACAACTAATTTTATACCAACTTGGAAGTAACACTGAAGAAAAACCATTATAATACACTGCAGGCATGTAAAACATAACAATATTTGTAAAAATTAAACACTGTGTTTGTGAAATGGTGTTAAATAAAGAGATGACATATAATTTATGTGATAACAGTGCCACAGTGTTTTCCAACTGAGTAATTAGAGAATTTGTGTCTGTTTCTAGGGCAGACTTTGCCAAACTCCTAACAAACGTTTTTACATATCTCTTCATAGTTCTTTTCTAATTTTTACAACCTATGGCGGAGGGGGGAGACAATTCCTTAAGGCATCTCTCCTATTCAGTGGAGAGCTACTGCAAATTTTAGTTCCTACAATCTACTAATGAATGAATGAAAGGGAAAGACAGAGATGAAAGACAAAAATGAATCTTTCAACAGAGTAACTGGGAAAACGAGAAATCTATGTTAATTCCATAGAGTTCAGATCCATCAGTGAAGTGTCCATGAGGAAATGCAGATTGGCATCCCCCTTGCTATCATCATACCATGCTTCTTAAAAGAGAAGGAATTTCAAAAATGAGCAAAGGCAATAATTATGATAGCCTGTTCTAATAGCTATTTTAGCTTAGAAAATGTAAGTTATTGATTCAGTAATAGGGATAGATCCCCACCCCACCCCCCAAAAGAGTGAAAGAATTACTGAAAATATATTTGTAGGGATGCTTGACATGTAATCTTAGGGCACTTTCTGGAAGTAGAGAAAAAGCTCTGGAAAAAGTTAATAATCCACAAAATTAGAGTATACTTCCAGACAAAGTTGAAGAAATAAATGTATGAGATTGTATAGGAAATAACAGTTTCAAACTGTTTTCTAAACATTGTCCCCTTTATGCTGACTTTGCAAATAGAGTTTAATTTCTCCACCAGATCATACTCTGGCAATAAAAGCCTATGTTAAGAAAAAGGAATTAAATGATATTGTAGGGTTCATAAGCTGACAGTTTTACATTTTATTTAAAAATTGAGATCTCAGCAAAAAAAAAAAAAACAGTAGATATAGTTCAGAACTATGCACAATTAGTGACAGTTCTTCAAAATCTCAAAATTTATTACCACTAATCATGATTATCTTAACTTTCCACTTAACTGTTGGCACATTTCAAAATATTCAATGAGGAAAAAAACACTTCCAAATGGAAGTTAATCACAAAAAGAGGTATAACAATCCCAAGTTGCAGGATGATAAAGTACTCAATGTTACTGAAGGCTATTTTTACTCATTTCTAACTCCAAAAATATCTTGTTCTCTTTACCCAGATGCTTATCATTGTTTTAAATGGGAAAAAAAAAACCTTAGAGCAGTGTTTCACTGTAAGCAGTTTTTTATACATGTGGATGCCCTATATAAATGTAGATTCCAACACTCCATCCCCAGAAATTCCTAGTCTATAGTCCGGAATGAACCCAGATATCTGAAATTTTAACATGCAATTTAAATAATGACCTTAGGAATAGTAAGCCATCTCTATTCTGTACATGATGCCAGTTAAATCTAGACATTAACTAAATTACCTGAGCCAATTACTAGCAGAGAAAGCATGAAAATCTAGAACTGCTACTTCTGTCCAATTGTCTTCGCTCTAAATGAACTTCAGAGCTTTCTTTTAAATAACTCTTCAACATATGCTACCTTTCTACCTTTTTCCATTATCCGTTTACTCTCTCTGGGGTAACCTCCAAAGTAAATTTGTAAAATTTTGTATAAATAGAGGCGAGAAGAATGAAAACTGTTCTAAATATGTTAGGGTAGTGTAGGTAAAATTTCCTTATTTTTTATTCTATCACACCATAAGTTATGTGGACAATAACTCACTATTTTAAATTTTTTAAAACTGAAAATAATTTGGCTTTGATGCATGGCACTCAATTAGATCCAATGCAAATTTAGGTAAGGAAGTTCAAAACTAACATCTCACTTCTTTTTTAAGTTTTAAATTTTTACTATAGAAGTATAACTGACACATTATATTAGCTTCAGATGTAACACCTCTTACATATTTTTATGATAAGTAGATTTGTTTTCCATATTTTTTAAAAAAAACACAAGGTTATTTAATGTGTTAATATATAAAACTTCTAGAAGTTGCATTGAACAATTATGTGTTGGTGCTTTTCCTGAATGCAAGCTTAAGGCCTCCTGCATTCAGGAGAAGGACTCCCCATTTAGCTCATTATCCAAGTCCTTCACACAATCTGCTCAACCACGTGAAGAAACCAATGAGCAACTTTCCTCTGGCGAAAAAGGCATACACCAGGATGTAAACACAGAACTGGAATGGTTAAGTTGGGGTCTAAACACAGAAGGTCTTCCTTAATTTATCCAACCAGTCTTGAGCCAACTAGTTCTTTAAGACTTGATTCAAGATCAAGTCCCTGAAGACCTGGCTCCATACAAAATGATGCAAGTTTTCAAAAATAACACATACACAGGCAATAGTATGTACTTTTTTAAGGGTGTATGTGTTAATATACATGTTAATGAATAGAAAAAGATCTGAAATATACATGCACCGAAAATAGGCATCTCGAGAGAGAGAGAGAGATGAGGACGGGTCCAGCATTAAAATGCTTTAATTTTTAGGGAGAATGTATTCATTACTTGTGAATGTAGAAATGTTTCTAATCTCTAGGCTTCATTAGTTGCCCTTTTTTGCACTTCTCTGCAACTCTTGCACAGGCCTAATAAAGCAGTTGGCTCACAATCTGTCATAAACAGGTCGTGTTGGACTTTTCCTCCTAGAAGACAGTACTTGTGTTCTGCTCAGCTAGCACATCACTTACAGAGTGCCTCACCTGTAGAGTGTATTATTCAATGCACACTCACACTCTGAGCCTCCTAAGCAACTAAGTTATCCAAGGAAAGAAGCTTAGTCTGTTTCTAAAGGTTACAGGCCAGAAATTTTCAACATACACTTTAAAAAGACAGTCTGGTACAGTTGCTAAGATGCTAGACTTAGAGTCATAAAGTTCTGGTTTTGTTATGCATGATGATCTATAATCCTGACTCAATCTTCATTTTCTTCATCTATAGAACAGAGAAGAGAATATCTTTCTCCTACATTTGTGGGTAAGATTAAAAGGAAATGTTTATATTTATAAGTTAATTAGCACAATACCTGGTACTCACCAGATGGTAGTCATTCTCATGCTTATGTTTAGCTGCTAATATTAAAGTAATAACTTCATACAATTTCTTTCTAATCAGAGAATATTAATAAAACTTTAAAAAACATCTACTTTGGGAGAATAACAAAAACTCAGACAATCTAGCTAATGGAAGTGATGAAACTAATAACCTGAAGTCCATCAAATCTGTGAAAGTAAAAAAATGAATTCCTCAATTAATCTGGCAAACTTCCATACCAATAAATGCAAATTATGCATTTTTAAACTCCATTCCAATGAGAAAAGTTTTAATCATCTCACAGACTGAAAATGTTCATATTCAGTTCATACACATTATAAGCTGTACATCACTATTCTTCTTGAAGAATATGCTAACTATCCAAGTTATTAATATGCCAACAGTGCTCAATGATGCCTTCCACAGTTAATTGGCTAAGAAATCTTATCCAAAAAATATAATGAATAAGATCACACTGAAGTTCAGAAGATATCTTAAAGGCCTATAGTTAAATTTTTTTGAAACTGTTTGTTTTTATTTGACATCTGTATTTTTTGTTATAAAAACAGCATTTATATCCCAGCCTATCATAACCCATTGTTATATATCATTAATGAGTTCATCTTATCAGGTATCCAAAGCACACCGTGTAATTCCACAAATTACTAAGCATCTAACATATTCTAGGCTAAAAGATTAAGAATTCATTTCCAAAAAGGGGTATTTTCTTATACATATTAAAAACCAGATGTTTTAGGGGCACCTGAGTGGCTCAGTGGGCTCAGGTCATGATCTTAGGGTCCTGAGATCAAGCCCCACATTTCTGTACTGCTCCCTGCTTAGTAGGGGGTCTGCTTCTCCTTCTCCCTCTGCCCGCTCCCCACCCCCACTCCTGCTCTGTCTCTCTCAAATAAATAAAAATAAAAACCAGATGTGTTAGAGAAAAGTGTACAGAATCAGAGTTAACAGAATTTGTTAGAACTTTAATATCAGTCTCCTCAAAACACTTCCCTATTAAGTCTTTCTCTATATTTACCAAATTCAATAGATCAACAACTCAAGTCAACTTCATTTATATGTGTGGGGTGTGTGCGTGTATGTGCCTATATGAACCACTAGCCTACAGTAAATTATTTCCTCTACAAGCAACATATCTGCTCAAAAAAAAAAAATGCTGGAAACTCAAGAAAACATGTTACATGTGCCTACTCTTATAATTTTCTATTACAAAAGAAACACAACAGGTGAAGAGCTGGGCCTATTTCGTCAACAGCTATAAAGGTTAACAGGTTCTGTTATCTCATGAAGTTTTATAACATTACTCCTGCTGCAGAATATCCTTCAAAAAATCATTTTCAATGATTTTGTCTTCTCAGTCCCTCAAAAAAGGTGCTGTCTAGCCTCAAATTTGATGTAGCTTATTTTCCTGCCACAGAAGGAACTGAGAAAATTCAACAACACAACTCGTTATATTTAGTGCAGTACTCAAGGCAAAAGCAAGACGCTATAAGTAAAACCACTAATAAGTCTAACAAAGCACATTTGTGAACGTAATCAAGGAATCGCAATTTGCAAGTACTGTAACACAGCTCACCTGTTCATTTTTGCAAAGCCACACGCTGTTTCCACTTAACACAGTAAAAATTTTGGCTTTATACCCTCTCAATTCAAGATATCCACATTTCTCAGGTGCAGGGGCTGCTTGAGACTGCGAGGCAGGGGATTGTGATTTCAGTGCATTTAATAGTATGCTGATCCAGTCATTTCTCTCCTCTGAAAATGAAGACAGGAGAAAATGTACATCCATACTCATATAAATTATACAGACACAGAAACATAGGCAAAGGATCTATTCTCTCTGTAACACGTAATTTACAGATTCTTTCCCACAACCACAATCTAAATGCTATTGCAGTCAGAGCCAATGGCCCAATTCTGTAAGAGAAAAGAAATAGTACTACACAGGTGTTCTGTAACCAATACTACTGGCCTCACCTGGGAGCTTATTAGAATGCAAAATCTCAGGCCCCTCTCCAGACCCAATGAATCAAAATCTTCAGTTTAAAAAGATCCCCAGGTAATCTGAATCCATGCTAATATTTAAGAAGTACTCTTACCAGATATTCATGAGATTGGATTTTCTCTTTTAATAGAAGTAATACTGAGACCAGTTAACATATTTTACCAGGTAATTAAATTACTCAAATGCCCAGAAAATCTTACTTCTGTTACTTAGAGCCTACTCTACTTAGGAGTATGCTGACTTGATATTCACTCATCCATTCTAGTCTCATCACAGTAACAATAGTATCTCATTTGGTAAATTAAAATTTGGTTTTCTCCCTCCACAAAAGCTAAAGTGACCTTCAACTATGTATAACACACTGTATTACAGGCACAGGAATCTGATCTATTCCCCAAAGAGCAATCAAAGTTGTAAGATATGAACATAGAACACAGAATACTATAAATGTCATATAAATGACATCAAATAAAATATGAGTCAATTCAATGGAGGTAAGTGATTTGCTGAAGGTCATACAGCAAGTTAGTAAAATTAGGAGAATCAAATGTTTTAACTCAGACAACTGTTCTCAGCACTATGGGAAGAAAAAGTATTTGTGCTCGGTCTTGGAATGAGGAGCCTTTGAAAAGACAAAACTGGGGTATGGTGAGGGAAGAGTAGAACTTTATTGACTCTAAACAGAGGAGAATATAAGAACAAAGGTAGAAAAAAAACAGTATCTGCTCAGAGACTTATAGATGGACATAACTGATAATTTTGAACTCAAGAGGAAAATAGGAAATATGGATAGTTTCTGCAGTACCTGTAAGGAATTTTGCCTCCAAACTTTATTCCAGAGGCAAAAAAAAAAAGAAAAAAAAAGAAAAAAGAAAGAAAGGGAGAGAGAGGAAGGGAGGAAGGGCGGAAAGAGAAAGAAAAAGGTCAACATTCTTAGCAAGGAAATGACATGATTAGTATGATGATAGGTAGACCAAACCGGAAGCTTTGAAATAAGGAATAAGGCAAGAGACGTTTGAAGTACGATAAAAATGGAAACAAAATAATATTTGAAGGGTCAAGACATTAAAGGATGGGGAAAAATAGCTAAGTTTTATGTTTGACAGGTATTCACAAAATATTTAAATTATCAAAATACAATGCAGCTTAGTACCATGACTTGACCAAAGAAGGCAGAAGATTCCATTTTATTAAGAGAACCACCTCCGGTTTTCAGTGCCCTAGCATGCCACCTAAATGGACTAATAGTGAAGTGTGAATGAAGGTAACCTACATAAAATAAGATCCATGGAAGCAGATAAATGTTTAATGTGAAAGGAGAAGAAATGGACAAATCCTGAGGTACAACTGTATCTAGGAAGCAGGAAAATGGGCTAGCAAAAAAAAAAAAAAAAAAAAAAAGGAAGAAGTGATTATCAAGGCAAAAGGAAAAATAACCAAAACCCAGATAAGAAAAATTATCAAAAAAAGCAGAGCCCAAGCTTGAAAAATTGGACAGTATCTCAGATCTAAGGTCTGGAAATGAGTACTCCATTATGGAGTCAAATAAATCTTCAGACTAGACTTGCTCCCTCCCATTCAAACATGAAACCTAAGCTATTTTATAATGAGCCTTATAAAATTATCTTTATTTTTTGTTCACCTTCCAAACTACTGAAACACTTTCGTCTTTAATGACCAAGGCCAAAGTATTTATCAAAACTCATTCAACAACGCTTTACTGCAGATATTACATAATCCCCATGAGAGAGTGCCCATTCATCAGGTGGAGATATATACCTAACTTGCCCAGCATCTTTAGAAACTAAAACACATGAAAATGTTTAGGTAACTAAGTCAATGTCAATATGCAGCATCTGCTCTACATTCTAGAGTCACATGAACAGATCCAGACTACACTAGGATAATTTATATTTTCGGGAATAACAACAAACCTTCCATTGGTTATTACTTGTGATCATTAGTTTCACACAAGATACTCCTCCCAAATAAACAGTTACAGAATGTTTTTTGTTTGTATTAATCTACATAAAGCATTTAGTTTGAAATGCAGGTCATGTTTTGTTTTTTAATTGAAGAGAAACCAAGCTCAGTTCTTTTTTTTTTTAATTCTTTCAATTTTTTTTTATTGAAATGTAGTTAACATATAGTGTTGTGTTAGTTTCAGAAGTACAACATGATTCACTACTTCCTGGCGTTAGTGCTCATCCAGATAAGGGCACTCTTAACCTCCTTTTTACGCCCTCCCACACCTCCCTTCTGGTAACCACCAGTTAGTTCTCAGTACTTAAGAGCCTGTTTTTCTGTTTTTCTTTCTTTCTTCATTTTGTTTTGTTTCTTAAATTCCACATGAGTGAAATCATATGGTATTTATCCTTTTTGACTTGTTTCACTTTGTAGGTCATAACTTTATAAGTAGGCCAAACTGTTTGTGGCTTCTACGTTGCTATTAGCATACATCTCAGTTTCTCAGGAAAATAGTTTGAAACTGGCAATTGCATCTGTTGGACTTAAACATAAGATGGCTGCAATTAACAAATGGTTCTCTTATAGCCTAGAAGTATTATCTAGCTCCTTAGTGCCTTACTTACTAATAGGAAGTAAACAGTCATGAATAAGTACAAGTATTAATAGTAACATTCAGTTTATTCTTAATTACCAATGCTAATGGAGATAAACAGTGATACAGATCATTCAAACACAAAATAGATTACAAGCGTCATTGGTATTTGGCTACGTAATGTGTGTGCCTAAGATATGGGGAATATGCTTTGATAAATCACAACATTCCAAATAAAATACTGATTTTTCCCTTAGGCTAAGTGTCTTGGGTAAAGCTAGATACTACACTAGCTTCTATATACTCTTTACACCAAGGTACTTTTATTCTTTCCAATAACAAATATTTACTATCTTGATCTTACCACTGTGCTAAAGCACTATTCCTTAGAGAATATGCCCTAACCTAGATATGGCTTTGCTCAAAGGAGAGCATTCTGGATCGGAAAAAGGAAAAAAGAAAAAAAAGAAAAGAAAAAAGAAAAAAGAAAAAAGAAAAAAAGAAAAAAGAAAAGAGAAAAAAGAAAAGAAAAAAAAAGAGTAAAGGAAGCAAAATCACCACTTTCTTATAATTATGCTAGAACATAAATAAAAGATACCAGCAATTCCCTCAAACTACTTTTTTTTTTAATTTATTTATTCATGAGAGACATAGAGAGAGAGGCAGAGACACAGGCAGAGGGAGAAGCAAGCTCCATACAGACACCTGATGTGGGACTTGATCTACGAAACTCCAGGATCACGTCCTGAGCTGAAGACAGCAGCTCAACCACTAAGCCACCCAGGCAGCCCCCCTCAAACTAGTTCTTGAGGTTTTCAGGAATGAATGCCAACTACCGTAAAAATCAAAAAATTAAAAAAAAAATGAAAAAGCAAAAACCAAGAAGAGAGACAATATTCTGTGACCACTGGATTTAGCAGTAGGCCTATTCATTAGTAACATAAAGAACTGAGTATACTAGAGATTACTACTACATGAGGGCTATGTAAAAGATTGCTAACAGAATCTAACAAAGTTTAGATGGACCTTTATTTTCGATATGCTAATATAATTGAATTAAAAATTCCTCCATGGGACCCATGATCAATTTCAGAGAAGAAGTACCTGCACACCATGCCTATTCATTCATACAAATATTTACTGAGTGCCTAATGAGTGCCAAGATGTATTCTGAATACTAGGAATGGAGGCATCAACAAGATAGAGCACAACCTTGATCTCCTGGAGTTTGCCCTCTTCTGAAAGGAAGAGGGCAATAAAACATAGATATATAATCTACTACATAGTGACAAGTGCAATGAGACAAAATAAAGCAAGGCATGAGTAACATAAGAAGTGTTATTTTATAGCTGGCACTAGAAAAAGCCTCAGAAAGAACACGATGGTTAAGCAAAAGCCTAAAGGAAATGGAAATGACAGAGCAAGTCAAGAAGATGGCTACAGGAAGAGCATTCCCAGATAAAGAAAGTGGCAAGTGTCAATGCCCTGGGGTTGATATGTTCAAGGAACAAGAAAGCAGCTGAAATGTAGTGAGTGAGAGAGAACACAGATAGAGACAAGGACAAAGAGACCAGAGCCAGATCACATAGGGGTTCCTGGACATAAGTACTTTACTTTCAGGGAGATGGAGAGACAACACAGCATCTGAAGTGAACTGAAATGATCTGACCTCTTTGATGAATGATCACTGACAGCTGTAGAGAAAATAGGACTGTAAGTTGAGCAAAGAAGGTTATTACAATAACCCAGATAGAGGTGGTGGCTCGCATTAGAATAGTAATGACAGAAGTGTTGAGAATCAACCAGAATCCAGACATATTTCCACCGTCAAAAATGATCAGATGTGCTGATGGATGGATGTGAGCTTTGAGGGGGAAAAGATTCAAGAATGACTCCACAGTTTGTGACCCATTACGATTGTCGACCAACGTATACAATGGAGCACTTTTAATTCCCCCTGGCTCTCCCTCCGCTTGTAAATGTTCCATGACTTGTTTCTAAAAACACTGAATATTTTTGGGGCACCTGGGTGGCTAAGTTGGTTAAGCGTCCAAATCTTCATATCAGCTGAGGTCATGAGATCAGGCCCTGTGTCGAGCTCCACGCTCAGTGCAGAGTCTGTTTGATTGTCTCTTTCCCCCTCTGCCTCTGCCCCTCCCCACTGTGCTCTCTCTCTCTCTCTCTCCTTCAAAAACAAAACAAAACAAAAAACAAACAACAACAAAAACAGCACTGAATATTTCAAGACAGGTAAGTCTGCTTGCCCAAAATAACTAAAGGGAAATTTATGTTTCCTACCCAAGTGTTCCTAAGAACAGTAACAAAGCTTTGCAGTACCAAAGCTGCCACTGGAGGGCTGTAACATGCTGTCTGGAAACAAGAGTTGAGAGGAAAAACACCCGCCTGCTTCGCAGGGATCCAGAATCAGCTGAGGTGGACAGGAATGTGAGCCTGCAGTTAAAAGCCAGCACTGAAAAAGGCCCAGGAACCCACATGACCACTCAGAATTCTTAAGCCCTTTTCTCACTATAAGAACTGCCGACTCAAAACATCACCTGCTTTTTTAAGTAATGCATCTACATGTGTGACCGCAGGTGCCAGGGGAATACAGACCGGAGAGATCATTAGCTGTTATGACCCTCTGACCAACTCCAATGGCTCTCCTTGGGGACAGAGGAATCCAACTAAATCTTTTATTTGAGGATGAGTATTTTTAAAATATTATTTCAACATAATTCACTTTCAACTAAGAGCATAACAATACTTCATAGGAAACCTGGGAGGGCTGAAGCCTTTGAAAATTTGTGGGGGAAAAAAAATGCCAAATTGAAATCCTGTCTTAGCAATGCCAGTGGGCAATGCAGCAGTTTGGAGACAGTGACACTGGCTTCAGAGGAGACAAATGACAGGATGTTCAGAACCTTATCACCAAAACTGGAGAATGCATTTCTGCTAGGATGTCAAACCATTTCCCCTTTGTGTTTTATTTTTTTTTAAGATTTTATTTACTTATTCATGAGAGTCACAGAGAGAGAGAGAGAGAGAGAAAAGAGAGGCAGAGACACAGAGGAGAAGCAGGCTCCATCCAGGAAGCCCAATATGGGACTTGATCCCAGGACTCCAGGATCACACCCTGGGCCGAAGGCAGGCGCCAAACCGCTGAGCCACCCAGGGATTCCCGCCCCCCCCCCTTTGTTTTAAACTTTTGTCTTGCTTAAGATTGAAGTAAAGTTTCATTTGGCCTAAAAGTTCATTAAGTCAGACATTTCATAACCCACTATGGTTGTTTTCTCAGTTCCCCCAAAGAAAAAAATAATCATCTATATATATGGAAGGAGAAAAAGAAAAACAATAAAACACACCTAGTATCTTGTGGAAGGTTCCATACTAAATACAGACACACATGTACCATTTACACACACATACACCTCTACATATACCTACGTTTAAAAACGCTCGTTACTACATGAAAATGACTTTCAATGAAACTAACTTGGTAATTCCATGTGGATAGTCTCTATTTTTGCTGAAGCAGTATTTTTATGCTTTTAAAGCTTAAAGACCTAAGACTTATTTAACAAATAGTAACTTATACCAAAGTTTTAATGAAATTCTTATACTGTTCATATCATAATTATGTGATATATGAACTATGAGCTATACATGAACTATGTACCACACCATGTAACTTTTAAACATGTGGATTGATATATTCAACCTAAATGTGTCTGTTTAACTTTTAACTACAGTAAGCAAATATGGCTAAACAGATTTTTCACACAGGTTAGAAACTTTATTTAGTATGTCCATCTTAAAATGCCTGCTATAGGGCATGTGTGAAATTCATTTTGAGAAGCCAAGGCGAAAGTGATAAGCACCTCAAAGAAATGGGCAGTCACCTTCTGGGCAGAGGAAACCAAAGCGTAAGGAAAGATCGTCATGATATCCAGTCAAGAGGAGAATACTTTAGGCTTTCCTGATCACAGAACCTGCAACAACTCAATGATGCCACTGAGGCAGAAAAGCAGCCACAGACAGTATGTAAATAAATGACAGTGACTGATCTAACACAACTTTAGTTACAAAAAACAAGCAGTGGCCAGATTTAGGCTATTGGCCGTGGTTTGCCAACCCCTACTCTAGGCTATAGCTCTCAACAATTTTTTAAATAACAAGTCGAGTAATAAACACTTTTTCCATTACATATGCATGATAAACACAAGTAGTCTCACAATATAATACACTTACTAAAAGCAATGCACTTTGATATTATTCTATTTCATGTTTGGCTTTTTTTGTTGTTTTGGGGGGATTTTTCTTTTTAATACCATCAGAAACCACTAAGTTGACCTCACAAATAGATACTGATTCACAGTTTGAAAAAAGGTACCCCAGTGTGAACAGCAGCTGGAACTTATGCATTTATTGATTATGCCAAGGAATAATGAAAGCTTTCTAGAAATATATAGGATTTATTCAATGTTTCTCATGCCATGCACCGCTGTATGTTCTAGGAATCTATTAGTACAAAAAGGCAAATATTGCCCCATAATATCTAATATTTGTTGTAGTTTATAAAAGGGCAAAATGGGATAAATTTTTCTTTTTAGAAAATGGCATAATTGTAACACCTAGAGCCCTTACAAGACTACTATAAATAATGTAGTACAGTATTTTACTGCACATTTCAAGAATTTGGTAAGTTCTCCAAATCATCATTATTCAATTAAGTACCAGGAAGTATTTTCAAAATCAAATTGAGTTATAACCTATGCTAAAATAGAAGCTTTAAAATAAGTTGAAATCATAATTTTTAATTAATGATGGCCTTACCTACATTATTTAAAAGTAGCAAAAAATATATTAACAACATATTGATAGTCAAAATACACAACAGAAACTCTTAGCTTTCCTTTTTCTCCCTCCCTACCCACTCCAAAAGTTAGAAAGGTTCTAAAGATTTAGTTTCTATCCATAAACTACATGTCATCTAATTTTCACCAAGTGACCTGAATCAGATGATGAAGGTAAAGATTTAAAAAGTATAAAGGATGCTCCAAAATCTATACTAGAATGATTGCTGGGCCTATGTGTTCAGTTGAATCTGGCATAAGTAAACTTCCATAAAACCAACCTTTTAATAGAAAAATTGTTTTTGCTTATTAAATAACCACTTTGCTTTATCAAACATCTGCTAAAAGGGGGACTCCATAAGAGCAAAGATTTTTGTCTTTTTTTTTCACTGCAATATATCCAGAATTTAGAAGAATTCTAAGCACTTAGTAGATTCTAAGTATTTGTTACATGCAGGAATAGTGAACACAACTTGTCAATTTGTTTATGACATTCAAAATAATATAAAATGTAAATCATTTAAAAGTAATATTTCAAGATTTCTTGACATTTGTAGTGTCATTGGTTTATCAATTTTCTGATTGGTTAGAAATTAATGTCTATGAGTGTTGTTACAGGGATAAAGAAATACTCTTACCTTCTTTTTCTACCCTAAAAACAAAAGTTCTTTGTGTTGTAACAACTTCAAATTTGTTGTCTCCTTGAACTCGTACCGTAGATATAGCAGAAAGGGGAATTATTCCTTTTGAATACTTCTCCTGTGTTGGTTTGAGAAAAAGATACACAAATGAGACAGATTAAAATGAAATTCTTATGCCCTTATCAGAAAAATGGTACAATATTTACAAATATTTACAAGTATATTATGCTTCTCTTTCATAATTTTAATCTAAAATTTTTAAATGACAAATAGTATATATTCTTAGACACACTTAACACCCAAGAAAGGAAAATATTAAATGGCTCTTTCATATCAGATTTCTTTTCAATTTTCTCTTCTTCTGGGATTTAAAATTAAAAGGCAAAGAATCAAATACAAACAAGTGTACTAGACCAGCAATATATAGTTCCAAAAACCAAGGGTATGTTTTTTAACAATCTGGTCAAAATGATTTTATGGTGTTTGCAGACATCTGCTGGCCATAATGGGTAATGTAACTAAACTACTTCAATACTACTGCTACTGCATATTGTGAACAAGAATATATCTCAAAACCAGACTGTCGGATTATGTCAGTTAAACATATTACTTAATGATTCTAATGAATATCTTATTATCACAACTGTCTCACTCTACCTTTAATTCCTCAACAAAAAAACAAATGAAAAAAGATGCATGTGGCTGTTTGCAATTGGTATATACCTAATACAATTTTGGCTGTTGGCAAATGGCCTATGTGTTTTACCATTTTGCTCAAGAAGGTCACTCTGAAGACTACTGGTAGTTTTCTCAGTCTTCCATTTTTCTGGATCCACCAAAACCATGAGGCATAAGGACCGCCTGACAATTTCAGCTATTTACTAAAGGTGAAATATTTACCAGGCCTTGTGTTAGAAAGAAAATTCAAATAATATTTATACATTCAAGGAGCCTCAAAGTGAAAAACTAGCTAATGTAATGAGAGAAAAGTTTAAAACAGAGTACAAACCATGGAAAATATGAGTACAAAGATGGGAATTCCTCATTCTGCTTAAAAGAGGTCAGATATTTTCACAGACATAATGACTTTAGAGCCTGACCCAAAGAAACTTAAAGTTTAACCACAGATAACTGGCTGGGATGCCATCCCGGCTGCAAAGCTTTAATAACAGAGGCATAAGTAGAGATATAAGAGCAGCCACAGCGTAAAGTCAAAACAGGTGAAGCTAGAAATATACATCAAGGACACATTATGGAAGGTCTTAAATATCAGAAGAGTTTGGATACATCTTTACAAGGTTTCTTCTACTATTCCCTTCCACAGAATGATTCAGGGAACTATTTCTTGGGGGGGGGGGCGCAGAACTCTCATTTTTTTAGCAGATCCCAAGTATATGAAGCAACTGGTTAGGAATAAACTGTATTAAACCATTCCATGTGGAGAACAAATGCCAAGGTCATATTCTTCCCAGTGGTAAACTCCTACCACACCTATCAGATAGGTTAGGGAGAGTCACTATCAGCAGCACGGTGTTCTACTGGGAGGTTATCCTCTGCCCGTTGAGAAGATATACTATGCTATCATGGCATTCCCTCTTAGTTCTTTGGAGGTTTCTTCTCTTCTAATGCCTCTGGCTCCAATCTCCTATCCCTGACTCTATGTATGTATTAAAATCCTATGCATTCTTCGACATAATTTTTAATGCCAATGCCACAAAGGCTTTCCCACCTCCCCTCACACAGTCAAAACTGAATACAATATTTGAACTGGAACTGAAAAAGAGTGGGCAACCTTATAGAAAAAGAAGGATGTCAGGAAGTAATTTCAAGGTAACTTTTCTTCTTGATTTCCACTTTTTTTTTTTTTTTTTTATCTTTTCTAAGGAAATCTATCCCTACTATTTTAACTACCAATTTTATGAGGAAAACTCTATAAAATCGGTCCCTTCCTTCCTTATACATTTTGGTCAACTCTAGACAATTCCTTACAAAAAAGTAACCCACTCACATGCCTATAATACTATCATATTTAACAAGTAAATACTCTAGGAGAATAATAGAGAAATAAATTTCCCAGGAGTGATCAAAATGTACTCAACAAACTATTATGTCACTTTCACCTCAGGAAGTTATAGTTTCTTTACTGGCTCATTTACAATCTATTATGAGATCTCAATAAATCCTGTAATTTTTAACACTGCAGAGTTGATTTTATATTTCTCTTCAAACAATACATTATAAAGACAATATAGAGGAGGGGGAAAAAAAGACAACAGGCTCAGAATGATTGTGTTTTTCAGAGTGTAAAATTTTCTTAAGGACAGAAATTTCAAAGCACCCCTTGAGTCTGTAACACACAGATATCTAGGTCAAGTCTGCCATTTATCTACTACCACTTTCAGACAATGAAATGACCACAGGGCAATTCTGCCCACAGCTGAGTGAAAACGGGGGTGAGAGAGATTTCCTGGTAGGTGACTAGATATCAAGGCTGGTGGGATGATGCCATTTTCATTAATACAATGAAAAAGTTCCTGCAGAGACATGATGGAGCAGCACTGAGGAAAGTGAGAGAAAACTAAGGAAATACACAGCTCTGCCCAGCCAAGCGCACCTCAGGTGGCCCAACACCAAAAGGCCCAACAACCACCAACACTGCACAGTCACCTGAGACAGTCACTGTGGCCACACCTATGCTTTCTGTACACTGGACCTAAAATTCCTTCTTCCCAGTCCTCCAATACACCCTTGAGCAAGGTGAGTCACAAAAGAATCTGTGTCTTCTTTTAGAAAACATCCATCGCAATGTTTTCAAGTTTTGCCAAGATGAAACCAACCATCTCAATAGTAAAGGGATGGAAATGCCACAGAAAACAATTCGAATTTTTTAATTGTTAAGCTAAAGAATTTATAACCAATTATTTTAATGAACTTATCACAATTTCAAATGAAGGCTGCATCATTTTTATTGCATCATTACCTAAAAATGTGGCAGGCAGTCATCTCACTGCATTTCAGGTGATCTTTCAAAGGACAAACAGAATGAGTCCAGTTGGACACAGATACCAGAAATTCTCTCTCCCAAATGAGGATATTGATGCCACCACCAACAGAGCCTCATGGCACTGAAGCCTGTCTCACTCCTGAATAGTTCAATCAAACCCATCCCTGGCATAGAAACTGTCTCAACATTCAAATACACAAGCAAACTAAAAACATTAGCTAAGACAGAAAAACAGCTTTTAAAAAAATACTCATCCTATCATCTTGCAAACCTCAAAGAAGTGTGTTTAAACTTATTTGATACTTTTATCTGGATCACTGCAAGGTGATACCAAGTAATTAATACTTCTCTAAACTTTCATTGTTCTTAGCATTGTAGCATGTAAATGTATGTTACTTTCTATCTAAAAGCATATTCTCGGGGATCCCTGGGTGGCTCAGCGGTTTAGCGCCTGCCTTCAGCCCAGGGCGTGATCCTGGAGTCCCAGGACCCAGTTCCACGTCAGTCTCCCTTCATGGAGCCTACTTCTCCCTCTGCCTGTGTCTCTGCCTCCTCTCTCCCTCTCTCTCTCTGGGTCTCTCATGAATAAATAAAATCTTTAAAATAAATAAATAAATAAATGCATACATACATACATACATACTTCTGGTTCTCTCATGAATAAATAAAATCTTTAAATAAATTACATAGATAGATAGAGTCACTTGCCTAAAGACAAAATTGTGACCACTTTTACATCAAGATGTTCAATGAGCTCTAACCTCAGAGAACCTTATCAGTTTCATCTCAAGTCTTCTTCATATATCATATTTCCCAATCAGAAAACCGATTTCCCATCTGGCCATCTCATTGTTCTCTATGTTACTACATCCTGTTCTCTCTAGTCTCTATGGACAAACATTCCTCTCTTTTCAACACCTGTGACAAATGAAATCTCATACAAGAAGCCCTCTTTGGTTTTTCTATACCCTCCCAGAGTACAAAGTAACCTCTCCTTGTATTGCCTACCTGTAGTATCCTTTTGTAAATATTCCTTAGTGCTCTCTAGGAGAAAGACAATTGCTTATTCGTTCTTATACCATTCACAACAATTCCTGTAGTTTGCAGAAGACACTCTATAAATAATTGTTGGATATATAATTTTTTAAATCCAAATTTTATGTGTCAAAGAAAAGTTAAGCAATGAACAGAAGGTTTCACCCATGCAAATGTTTTACACGTTGATAACCCAACGCTTGTTCTTAAAAATCGAATTGTTTGCTTAGTTTACTGAAGTATACCCTGAATATATATAAGACAATCTTTGAGAACTATAAAATGTACTTACTTTCTCATTATTGTAATAAGAAATGCTAAGGCCATCAAATTTCACCCATCTCTTCTGAAACATGCGTTTTCTGTAAAACATGAAAATGCTATTTTACATTCAAGTATCGTGAACTTGGATTTTAAATACATTTGTAATGTAACTGTGTCGAGCACACTATTTGTTGTTAAACAGTATATAAAACATTAGGCTATAACAATGTACAGTTTTGGCAATGGCACGTAGGAAAAAAACAAAATGACATTTTCTAATGAATTAACATAGGAATTGAAAACAATGATACTGTTGGGTTCTGGCACAAAAATAGACAAAGGTCAATGGAACAGAATAGAGAGCCCAGAAATAATCCCACACTTATTGCATCTACCACAAAGAAGGCAAGAATATACAATGGGAAGAAGAGTCTCTTCGTCTCTTCAATAAATAGGGCTGGGAAAACTGGACAGCTACATGTAAAACAATGAAATTGGACCACTTTCTAACACCATCCACAAAAATAAACTTAAAATGGATTAAACATCTAAATATGTGATCTGAAACCATAAAAATTCTAGAAGAGAATACAGGCAGTAATTTCTCTAACATCAGCTACAGCAACAGTTTTCTAGATATGTCTCCTAGGGCAAGGGAAACAACAGCAAAAATAAACTACTGGGAAGACATCAAAATAAAGAGATTTGTACAGCAAAGGAAATCAACGACAAAACAAAAAGGCAATCTACTGAATGGGAGAAGATATTTGCAAATTATTTATCTGATTAAGGGCTTACTATTGAAAATATATAAACAACTTACACAACTCAACACCACAAAAAGCAATTCAATTAAAAAAATGGGTCGAGGACCTTAATAGACATTTTTCCAAACAAGACATACAGATGGCCAACAAACAAAAGATGCTCAACATCACTAATCACCAAGGAAGTGCAAATCAAAACTGAAAAGAGGTATGGCATTATGCCTGTCAAAATGGCTAGAATCAAAATGACAAGAAATTAACAAGTACTAAGGAAGATGTGGAGAAAAAGGAACCTTCATGCACCAATTCCTCACTGGTGGAAATGTAAGTTGATACAGCCTCTGTACAAAACAGTCTTGGAGGTTTCTCAAAAAATTAAAAATACAAATAATTCCACCACAGAGTATCCAAAAAAACCCACAAAAATAGGATTTTGTAAAGATATATGCAGCCCATGTTTACTACAGCTTTACTTATAATAGCCAAGATATGGAAACAACCCAAAAGTCTATCCATAGATAAAAGGATAAAAATGTGTGTACATATACACAGATACACATAACAGAATATCACACGGCCATAAAAAAGGATGAGATCCTGCCATTTGTGACAACATAGATGGACCTAGACAATATTATGCGAAGTACAATAAGGCTGAGAAAATATATTATGATTTCACTCCTATGTGGAATCTAAAAAAAATGAATAAACAAAAAAGCAGAATCAAATCTATAAATACAGAGAACTGATGGTTGCCAGAGGGGAAAGGGTTAGGAAGATGGGTAAAATGGGGGAGGGGGGGAATGGGAGATACAAGTTTCCAGTTATGGA
Organism: Vulpes lagopus; assembly: GCF_018345385.1. NCBI lineage: Eukaryota > Metazoa > Chordata > Mammalia > Carnivora > Canidae > Vulpes > Vulpes lagopus. The sequence goes on along the minus strand of NC_054827.1, from coordinate 136,035,057 downwards.
ATGAACAGGTTATAGGAATAAAGGACATAGCACAGGGACTATAGCCAATGATACTGCAATAGTGTTGTATGGTGACACAGATAGCTACACTTGTCGTGAGCAGAGCATAATTTGCAGAGATGCTGAATCACTGTTTTACATCTAGAACTAATGTAACACTGTATGTCAACTATATTCAAGTAAAAACTTAAATAAATAAAAAATGATATTATTAAGGGTATTAATATGCACATTTACAGGTTAGTGCAAAATGAAGTTTGGTGAGAAACACTATCACTGCCCCCAGTTCCCCTAACAGAAATAATCCCTTAATCAAGATAATATAGGGGTGCCTGGCTAGCTCAGTTGGTAGAGCATGCGACTTTCTATCTCAGGGTCATGAGTTTGTGTCCCACACTGGGAAGAGAGTTTACATAAAATAAATAAAAATTTTTAAAAATTTAAAAAAGATAATATAGGGGGATCCCTGGGTGGCTCAACAGTTTAGTGTCTGCCTTTGGCCCAAGGCGGGATCCTGGAGTCTCAGGTCGAGTCCCACGTCAGGCTCCTGGCATGGAGCCTGCTTCTCCCTCCTCCTGTGTCTCTGCCTCTCTCTCTCTCTCTCTCTCTCTCTCTCTCTCTCTCTCTATCACAAATAAATAAATAAATCTTAAAAAAAAAAAGGTAATATAAACTTTCATCCTTCATCCTTCATTGAGCTTATAGTATGTATCTTATTTTACCTTAACTTTTGCTTTGGAGCATGAATAATATTTTCCCAAAATAACAAAGCTTTGTCAATTGGATTTATAGAGATAAATTACCTAATTTTGATCAAATGAGCTGAAAAAAGCCCCATATAAGAATCCTTTACAATCATCCAAAATTCACTGAAATATTAACATTTTTCAAAAAGAATCAGATGAAAGGCAAATTGCAATATAGATGATTATCTTTTCTGAAAATAAGAAACAAAGCAGAATAATGTAATCATGTTTCCTATTTAGGTTTAATAGAAAAAACTTTTTCTGACTATATAAGGGAAAAGTAAAGAACCAATTCCCACTTGGTCTTGTTTTGTTTTGTTTCAGAGCCCTTCCCGGAAATCAGACAATCCTATTCTCTAAGTGGCTTTCTCTACTTGATGCAATATAGATACTTTCAGCTTTTAACAAAAATCATATATGAAAACTAACTTCCCACTTGAATAAAGTCATTTCTAAGCATATATGTAAATAACAATCATGTCTACCTTTTCCATTTGTAGCTTGCTAACATGTTTAAGATAAGGGATTAGTTTAATATTCTGTGATTTTCATAAGATTTAAAGATAGAAAAAGAACATCTGGAAGTGTGAAGACCTCGTCTTCCCTGCTTTTTTCTGAGCACCAAACACGTATCACTCAAGTGAAATACAGCAGGCCTCCCACATTGATCTATTCAGCTTCACATAAAATTAGAGCAAACCTGATCAAATGGATAAAAGTTTCCAAGTTCATCAGTACAGACATTTCCATATAGAAGCATCTGAATTAATTAAAAAGTAACAATAAAGACCTTGAAATCATAAACATAACTACTCAGCTTTCTATCATCTTTCCGCTTCCTTTTAACTATTCTTGGTCCATGTTTTCTTAACACTGAAACATGCAGTAGTTAGACATCTAGTTTTTAAAACCCAAGGGTTTTTTAAATCCCTTGCATTAAAAACATTAAAAGGTAAAGAAGTATTAAACACACAATAATTGCACACTGAACAAATTAATCACTCTGCACTCATTTAATGTTGATCCATGCCATACTTGAAGGCAGGTAAATATACATCTTCCCACACAATGTCAGCAATAATTCTGTGTATCAAGATTTTATTTTGGACTCTACCCACCTTACTTTGTGAATGGTGGTAAGCTGGAGCTCAATAGTATATATAATCTTCCATTTCAGAATAAAAACAGTCAACACATGTAGGGAGATAATTACCATTACCCTTCTATTCCCTTTGCTAATCACTCCTCCTCTTCCAGAGTTCCACTATACTACCTATACAAATGTTCCTTTCCTGATGAGCCAACCCAAAGCAAAAGACAACTATTCTCTCTCAAAGCACACCTTTTCCTCCTAATACTTAATACAACCGCTAATATTGTGTGTATTTGTTTACTTGCTCAATGTCTGTCTCCCATATCATACCTTATGCTTTATAAGGACAAACTCCAAGAGTGCTTCATCCTTCACTACACAATCAGCAACTAACATAGAAACATATATGACACTAAAAAAAAAAAAAAAAAAAAAAAGAATTTGTTGAATGAATGACATAATTAAGTGTAGTCCCTTTAGCAAGATGACAAATAAACCTCAGTGACCAGAACTCAAATAATTAGCATCTTTAAAAAAAGAAAAGAGGAAAAAAAAAAAAAAAAAGGTTGGCAGAAGACAGGAAAACTTCTGAACACTCAAAATTAAATTCAAACTTTCAAAATCTGCCAAAGCACAGAGTGTAAAAAGTTTCAGAACCTGCTTTAATGTGTTTTACTTATTTACTGCAGGGACTTCTGGGTGGCTCAGCAGTTGAGCTTCTGCCTTTGGCCCAGGGTGTAATCCTGGGGTCCCGGGATCGAGTCCCACATCGGGCTCCCTGCATGGAACCTGCTTCTCCCTCTGCCTGTGTCTCTGCCTCTCTGTGTCTCTCATGAATAAATAAATAGTCTTAAAAAAAAAAAAAAGATTGTTTATAGCAGCCACTTGGACTCAACAAGCTTCCTCGGGACTCCACAGCCAACTGTTTGGGGTCTGAGGCATCACCCAGGAGTATAACATCTGTACCCAACGAAAACTAAGGGAAGAGATAAAGCAGACAGTTTAGGGATCAGTGGTACCACCATCTGACTACATTTCCTCTCGGGCACTGAAGACAAAGGACACACTCTATCCCTAGCTCTGAGCAAAGCCTCACCCAAAACCTCAGCCTCTTTCAAACTCATTTTCCAAGACATTCTCCCAACCATTTAATTTTTGCGACCACCAGGTAACTATTAGATGTGTTCAGCCATTTTAACTCAATATTCTTAAAGATTATTAAATCCTTCTAATAATCTATGGAGGGATGGGTAAATAGGACAAATCCCAACCCACAGCAAAATGGAAGGAGAGGCCACATGGTGTGTAGCACCTGAGGAAACAACCATTTTGCGTTGTTGAGACTACTCTGCAATCCTCTGATTAACTCTCTCCTTCTGCTTTCCATCTTTTATCCAGCCAGCCATCAAATCTGTGGGGACCTACTCCATGAGCAGCATCCTCCTGCCATATTGCTACCTATCTCTAGACTCTTTCTTGCTGCCTGGCTCTCTCAGATGCAATTTTCTCCTCTTGAAATGCTCCCTGCCTGCTCTGGACATGGCCAGTTCCTTAGCCCTGAAACCTCAGCTTGAAAACATTCCCTCCAGGTAGCCATCCTTGGTCAGATCCTAAGATCCCTTTGGTCTCCTGTTCCATTTTTTCACTTAATGACACCTAACAAATTGTACATCTATGTATTTGTTTTGCTTCACCCATCTCTCATGCTAGATATTGAGAGATTGGAGTGGAGAAACCATTTCTATTGCGTTTATCAATATAAAAGCAGAGACTGTCACAGTTCCTAGCAATAAAATGTGCTTAATAAATATTTAATGAACAAAGGAACATATTTTTCACTGAAAAATGCTTACTCAAATTCGCATTATTTATATAGATAATATAAACACCAATAAAATATTTTACCCTTAATTTCACTTTTGCTTTTTTCAAATACTAAAGATATTTATTAATATGACAAAATAAAAGCTTTGGAATCACAGAAAAACTAGAACCTATAGAAAGCTTGGAAAATTCATCATTAATATCTATGTATTTTTTTAAATATATTTTATAACACTTTTAAAATGTGCTTTTTAAAAAATGTATGCATTTGACATGTCCTTATTTAAAAATACAAATCAATCAATACGAAATGTTTCCAAAATTAAAGTTATATAAATATTATTTAATCTATTTTGCTCATTAAATATGTCAACATTCAATTGACTGTTTTCTGTAAGTTCAATACTGAATTCTAATAACTAGTAATTAAAGATAATAACTTACATTTATATCCCTTCTCATATTATACTCCTTTCCAGCAAATGGAAACTCAGATTTAATGTAGATAAACCTTACAAATTAATTAAAATTTCAGTGAAATAATAAAATGGAGAACTTGAGAAGATATTTTGTATTTCTAAAGGTCAATGTACAATTTTAAAATAAATATTGATGAATACTAAAGTTTTAAGAACTATCTTTTCTGTGCAAGGGCTATATATTTCTTTCACATATTTATATAAGGCTATTAGATATTATTAAAAATAATAATTCCACAGGGATTATATAAAATTAATCTACTACACCCAATTAGAGGTTCCAACAGCACTTTAGACATTTACTCTGATGTAAGCTACTGCTTTTCCCCTAAATTTCAGTTAACAGCTCAATTTGCTTATCAGTAAATGTTAAAAATAAAGACATGGTATAAAATACAGTGTCATCCTGGCCTGTAGCACATAAATTAGATCTGAAATAATAATGAATTATTATAAAGAAATGACATTTTAAAGCCTCAATTTATTTGGCATAAGCTTCATAATAAAAACAGCAAACAGTATGTTATGCTTTGTTCTCGGCACTGTTGCAAGCCATAGACAAATATTAATTCACTTAATCTTCCAAGATCATATGAGGTAACATTTTTATTCCCATTTTACAGATGAAGGCACCATAAGCCCTGGCAGGTTACATAATTTGTCACACAACTAGTAAAAAGCATATCCAGGAGTCAGATCTCGGCAACCTGGTCCCAGTCTTTGCTCTGAACCACTACGCCAAACAGACTAGTACGTTCGATAGCAAGGCATCCTGGACATCCCTTTAGGCAGCGATAACATTTGACCCCTACCCATTTTATATGAGTTCAATTTTGCCAAGTGCGTCAGAATTCCTTCAGGAAAAAAGGTAGAGTAGACATGAAACATATTAGCCTAGGTCTTATCCCATTTTGTTTTTAGGGTTCTGAAGGGAAACATTTCCTTAAGAAGCTTTTTTAGAATAATTTATAAGACTTGTGCCACGTTATCGAACGAACTTCTATAAATTCTTCCCTTGAGCTCTGGTATAGGGCAGCTGGTATAAAGTTTCAACTGCTATCATAAATACAGCCTTACCACCTGATGTCAGCATTTGTTGTCTCAAAACTGTATTTTAAAAACTTTTTTTTAACAATAGTGTATATACAATTAAATCTGTATTTATGAAGTGCTCACACGGAGGTACTCCTGTTTCAATTTCATTCTTAAGTGTCAACAGGGTTGGGGGAGGGGTTTTTTGTTTGTTTTTTTAAAAATACTCAGTATTTTAGTTTTAAAAAATTCCCCCAATCAAACAAGTATGGTCACCAGTGATATTAATATAAGGTGGCAGAGGTTACCAAACTATCATTAAAAATGATACAACTCAAATGAACCTCAAAGGCACTAAGTCTAATTTATGGCTTTTTAAAAAAGATTTTATTTATTTGACAGAGCGAGCAAGAGCACAAGCAGGGGGGTGGTGGGGGGAAGCAGTCTCCCCAAAGAGCAGGAAGCCCAACCACATAGAGCCGGATCCCAGGACTCCAGGATCATGACCTGAGCCAAAGGCAGACACTTCACCAACTGAACCATCCAGAGTGCCCCAAATTTATGGCTATTATTAATCATCACAAGCATACTTCTCAATTATTGTAAACAGTATCTACTGAAAAAGTTATTAACATGGTGTTCCATTTGCATCTGCCTTGTTTACATAATCCTGAAGAATTACATGCATATTTCATCTTATTCACTGCTCTAGCTTCAATGTTTTAGAACTACCACAATTTCCAAAAGTGTAGATTTTTATCTAATTACTCATTTTTTTTATTAAGCTAAGTAATTATTTTACCTACTCTTTTAAGTATGAGGCTTTTAAAGGATGCAGTAGTTATGAAGTGTTTTGTAAGTACAGATACAAAAAATTATCATTGTATAACATACCAGTAGATTTTTATCTAATTACTCATTTTTTATTAAGCTAAGTAATTATTTTACCTACTCCTTTAAGTATGAGGCTTTTTTTTTTTTAATTTTTTTTTTTTAATTTTATTTATTTATGATAGGCACACAGTGAGAGAGAGAGAAGCAGAGACATAGGCAGAGGGAGAAGCAGGCTCCATGCACCGGGAGCCCGACGTGGGATTCGATCCCGGGTCTCCAGGATCGCGCCCCGGGCCAAAGGCAGGCGCCAAACCGCTGCGCCACCCAGGGATCCCAAGTATGAGGCTTTTAAATGATGCAGTAGTAGTTATGAAGTGTTTTGTAAGTACAGATACAAAAAACTATCATTGTATAACATACCAGTACTATCTCTTCTTGGCCTTTTGGCTAAGATCAAATGTAAAATGCCAGCATTTTTCTATTCTAAAATGCATGTCCTTACTTTTAAACAAACCAAAATGATAGTTTCCAAGATTCGGTGAACCCAACTAAGTTAAAGCCAAAAAACAAAAACCAAACCTCTCTGAAATCCGAGCTGCTATCTCTGCTATACCTAATTATTTCAATGAGCAAAAACAAATATTATTTTAACGTAAAATTCCAGGTGCCAAAAAAACCTTTCAGAAGTCAATAACAAAGCATTCACTTTAATGCATTACTACCAATTTTCATAATATTCATAAAAAGGGTACATGACATGGTATATGAAAAGCTATGTCGAATGGCACACTATTTCATGCAGTCCTATTCTATAAACACACGCACACACACAAACAGGAAACCAGCTTTAGTTAAGATGATTAGTAGAAAGTTTGCATTTACCTCTACTCTTCCCAAAGGTTCAAAGGATTAAAAGAACAAAAATAAATACCTACAAACCAACAATGACCAGAGAAGTAGACAGCAAGAACAATATTTAGAAACCAAGAAAGTAGAAGGAAGGACAGGAGCCTGACTTAGGAAGTTCCCAAAAGCTGATTGCTAAGCCTGTAACAGATCAGATTGAGAGGAAACCAATTTACCCACAAAATCTCAGAAAGCCTCAGGAGATGGAAGTCATCAAGTAACTCTGGAAGTGACTAAGAAGGAGAGGGGGTGACAAAAATAGGAAGATTTGTTGAAAGGCAACCTAAGAGATAAACTTGTGCCCCTCATTGCTCCATCCCAGAATCCTCCCTCCCTTCACACTGCTGGGAAAAAGCCCCTTTTCTTGCTCAATAGCAGAGCTTCATCCACTGCAGAAAACCAAACAGTCTCTGGACTGGAACACTCAGACATAACTGCAGGCAACAGGGAATATTCAAAACAGAAGAATAAAAAATTTGTGTCATAAATATTTATACTCAAAGTCCATTTTCTCCACTAAGCTCCCAAAAAGCTGTTTTACCATTGTTATCATCCTCAAAAAAAAAAAAAAAAAATTCATATAAGAGATACTGGCATGTGGACTCACCAAGGAAACATATTAAGAAAAGTCCAGCAAGATGATCTTACAAGAAATAAGTAACAGGACTCATCAGAACCTGTTCCAATCAGCTTTGTAGGATCTCACTTTAAAAATAAACAGCTCAGTGGTTTGGCGCCTGCCTTTGGCCCAGGGCGCGATCCTGGAGACCCGGGATCGAATCCCACGTCGGGCTCCCGGTGCATGGAGCCTGCTTCTGTCTCTGCCTCTCTCTCTCTCTCTCTCTCTGTGTGTGTGTGACTATCATAAATAAATAAAAATTAAAAAAAAATAATAATAAAGATTTAAAAAAAATAAACAGCTCAAGGGGCGCCTGGGTGGCTCAGTGGTTGAGCATCTGCCTTTGGCTCAGGTCGTGATCCTGGGGTCCTGGGATCGAGTCCCACATCAGACTCCCTGTGGAGAACATGCTTCTCCCTCTATCTCTCTCTGTGTATATCTCATGAATAAATAAATAAAATCTTAAAAACACTCAAGATTAATAAACCATCTGAGGAAAACACCCCTAAGGTAAAAAATGGGAAATGAACCCTTCCCCCCCACCCAAAGAAAATAAATAAAATTGAAAGAAACACATTCTACAGGGAAAGAAAGCCTCAAAAAAATATATTAAGATCTTCAGAGATAACAGAAAATATTGTGTCCATGAAACAATAACAGTAAGCTATATAAAATAAAGAATCAAAAGAAGGTGCTTTCTATATTAAATATAGGATAACGAAAAACAAAAGTGGAAAGAAGGTGCTTTCTATATTAAATATAAGATAACAAAAACAAAACAAAAAGAAAATACAATTGAAGCAACTTTCCAGAAATAAAAAATAGGACAGCTATACTTTTATCAACATTTCAGTGTGGGAGGTGCAACACCAAACTACCAAGAAAAACAAAGAAATAAAAGAAAAAAATCTCCCAGAATAAAAAACAGGCTACATATAGAGGATCAAGAATCAGATCTCTCAATATCAGCTCTGTAATACCAGAGACCTAGAAGATACAGATTGGTGATCTGAAGACAGTATTCTTTCCCATCAAGATGTCTGAACCATGATAAATTATCAGTAAGCATGCTTAGGAAAAAACTAACACTTTCAAATATTAAAAAGTTCAAAAACTGTCCCTCCTATCCACCATTTCTGAGGAAGCTCTAAGCAACATGGGTAGGCATGTTGGTGGGCAGACAATGACATGAGATTGAGGAAAAGCAAAACTACACAGCACAGAGAATTCCCAAGACAATGATGAAAGGGATCACAGAATGCTAACTGGACCACTGTGCAGCAGGCCTGGAGAACAACCAGCCCAAATTAAAGTTTCCTTAGGAGGCTGTGGGATGATGAAATTGATATGTATTTTGGGTACTTCAGAGATTTACAGCCCTTAGGAAGAATTTGGGGTGAACGAATAATAAGTACACACACACACAAAAAAAAAGCAAAAAAGTCAAGAATTATAAATATCAGGAAAAACTAAAGATTAGCACAAATGAAATAAATATTAATCCTATGTTACAAAGCTCACATATGAACAGCATGCACACAGTCATGAGGGTATAAAACTCAATACAGATAGAACCTAAATATTTTATGCAACTATATGAAAAGGATGATAGACAGGAACTGTGTCTACACCAGAAGGAGAGGTAAGAGACAGTAATAAAAATGAATAAACATTATATTCCATGGTAGTAGCTCAACAGATGATCCCTAACACTGAAAAGTGAGGGGAAAAATACAATCATGATGGGGTGCTTAGCTGGCTCAGTCTTGTAGAGCATGAGACTCTTTTAGGGTCATGAGTTCAAGCCCCAACACAAATGTATGGAGCCTACTTAAAAAAATTATAGAAAACAAATTTTGAAAAATATTATTAATATGTACAAAGTAAAAAACAAAGAAACTACTAACAGGAAGTGGGAGGGGAGGAATGTTGCTACGTGTTTTGTTTTTTTGTAAACAAACCACATACAACTTTATGATACTTTAAACCACATGCTTTTACAATCACCAAAAACTTCACTTTAAAAGTTTAATGTGAAGAAATGCTTTCTTTACTTTGTATTTTCCAAGGTAAGAACTGACTAGAACTCAACATTATCAGAGGTCACCCAAAATAAAGTGATGCTCTTCTGAAGAGAAAGGAAACTGCGGTTTGTTGCGCCCCAATTCAGTGTCAGGCCCAATGTTACCTACTTTTCCAGATGATCCCACAGAGGAAGTCCTGACCCTATACTTTTATGTGGGAAACGAAGGTTCTGGGAAACCTGAGTCACAGCAAACAACCAACAGATGGCTTACAACTCTAATTTCAGGCGGATTCCAACACCCTCCCATTCATTTCTCTGCCACTAAACAGACTGAAAGAAATTAGTCATGTTATTTGCTAAACACTAGAACTCAGAAAGTGTTCCCTCAAACTACAAATAAAATACTGAAGCTTTTTATTTGCTCAGCAAAGTCTTTACCA